>NC_057802.1:469054093-469065628 GCF_018294505.1 Triticum aestivum | reverse complement strand
CGCGGCGGGCGGCGACGTGGGAGGAGAGAAACGGCGGCGTGGGAGGGAGAGGGAAGAAGCGAGTAACGGGCGGGGGTACGGGCCGTTAGGTAGTAGGCTCTTTGCCGTCCGCCCCCCTTTGTCGTCCGCTTTTTTGCCTCTTTGCCGTCTGCTAGCGGACGGCAAAGAGGTGGCCCGTTAAGTTTTTCAAAAACGGGCGGGGGGTGGGGGCCACCTCACTCTTTGCCGTCCGCCAGCGGACGGCAAAGATTCTTTGCCGTCAGCTGGCCGACGGCAAAGAGCTTCTTTGCCGTCTGCTTTTGGGTAGCTGATGGCAAAGAGCTGGCAGATGGCAAAGAGCTTCTTTGCCGTCAGCTAGCAGACGGCAAAGAGCTGGCAGATGGCAAATTAGCTGATTCCAGTAGTGTGTAGGCCCTCCAAAACTACATCTCTACATGTTCTTGCATGTTACATCTAAAAACTATGCAATACAACACTACTACTACACTCTAACACAATAAATCATATGTGTTTTTAGTTTTACTAGATATCATATTGTTACTTATAATTATTTAGTTTGCATACATTAAAATTGCCTTTGAAATGTATGGCCACTATCATCTACCGCGCGGGAAAAATCCCGCCCTTTCCTGTTTAATCGGGTTTGTATCGATGGATCGTGCGAAACAGCAAAACTATCGTAGTATACAGTACTACAAGTGACAGTTCACTGGGCCGTCGTGTCGTCTACTCCTCCGTCATAAGAGTGGAGCGCTCGCTTTCATAAATCTTCTAGTCCCTTTCGCCGACATGTGGGACATCAAGCTACCGGGTCCACGTGCCATACCGGAATACAGTGCAGAGCAGCCGGGGTGAAGCACCCTAGTCATGGCGCCGGCGTAGTAATGAGCAATGAGGCGTCAAATCACAAGCTGCACCTTTCCCGCAGTTAAGTTGGAGGGACGAAGCAACCATCATTTCACTCGTTGTTGAATCCTCTTCTCCCTCATCTTGTTCAACTTAACCACGTGTTGCTTCTGCCGTTGTTCTGCCTCATGTGGGACGCGGATCGGCTTGGTAAAGCACTGACACGTGGGACCGCATGTTAGAAAACCGCCAGGACAACGTCCTCCGAAAATAAGAAGCCTAATCCTAGACTTACAAAGGGCTACGTAGCTGCTACGTATACTTTCCATCTAATCTATATATGCCCCCCTGATTTTCAGGTGGGGTGGGCCTAATCCTCTCCTTTAATCAAATCAAATAGTCCCACATCACATCAGTTCGTAACTGTACGTAAACCATTACGTGGATGTAGCATTGCTCAAATAAGAAACCTCCCCCGCCATCAGCGCGGCAAAATCATCTCCTTTTTACTAATCTTGATTCTATATTTTTTTAGATCTATATAATTGAGATTTGTATAGATAGCACACAGGAGCAAAACCAAGTGGTACGGTTAAGGGCATCCACAATGTGTATCCAAATGTGAAAATAGCTTTTGGCATCATGGGAACCATTGTGGACGGTGTTGCCAAAGCCAAAAACATGGAACCGAAGCTCCCTGATTGATTGATTGAAGGAATAGAAAAATGCAACGTCTCTCCTCTTTTGTAACACCCCAAAATTTTGACCTTGTTTTATTAATTAAAATTTTGCCAGGAAATAAAAATTTTATTTTTTTCTGGATTTCTCTTTGATTTCAGAACCCTCTTCTCTTTAATATTGTGAGTTTTCACCTCAAATGGAAACTTTCCAAAAATATTATTGGACTTGTATGCCCTCTTTATAAAATCAATTCTTTATCAGTGGACTTATTTGCATAATTTTTTTTTTTCATGAGCTTTATTCTTTTAAAATGAACTTTCATTAAATTAGAGCCCCTTTTTGCACTGCAACCATTTGATAAATGCTTTTAAAAATTTCACCAAAATTTGGGGTTGTCATGTGAGGTTTCCCCATCACTTTTATGCAAAAATATCTTTTGGTTATTGGAGATTTTGAGCTCTACATCAATTTTTCAAATCTGGTCCACTGGGTGTTTTTGCACTACAACCTATTTAAATATTCTTCTAAAAATTCTTCCAAGTGTTTGGTGATGCCAGGAGATGCATATAATTCAACTTCATGCAAAAACCCAGTGTTGTTCTTTGAAAAATTTGAGTGAATCAACCTCATCTTCATTCTGGTCCAGTTTGGTGTTTTGTACTGCAACCCCATTTTATTATGCTCTAGTGCCCTTGAGCTTTTTCCTACCTATAGTCCTCCCTACCAAACTCTTAAGTCCAGGAGATTGGACCCATTGGCATATTTTTGGTGCGTGCAATGATAGCCTTTAGTTTCTGCCCAAAACTGGTTTTCTCCAAAACTTGCACTATCAACTTTCTGTTTTTGCCAAACCAACCTTACCACCTTCTTTAGCTCCTAAAGAGACTAGGATCTGGAGAGTTTGGCCACGCCAAGAATTGCCTAGTTGCCCATGGCATTCTGTCGAACACCCTGTGTGCAGGAACAATTTTGGCATGTCCTCTGGTTTGCATTGTGGACTTGAACCCCTGACCCATCCAGCATGTCCACTAGCCTCCTAGCTGTCCCAAACCCTGGCCTATTAGCTACCAGCCTCACCCAAGCTCTCTAGAGCGCGCTGGCATTTCGTCGATCACCTGCTGTGCGTGCTCTGGGCGCGCCCAGAGCGCACGTTTTGCACGCGCGCGCACTGAGTCGCCGCGCCGCACTGCCACCCTCGACGCGTCCCGTCCCTGGCCCCAGCTCGCCTGCAGAGCCGCGCCACACACTCGCCCCTCACCAGTACCCCTCCAAGCTCTCCCTGGCGCCCTACAGCGCCGCCTTGGCGGCACGCCGGCGTCGGCAGCGGGCTCTGCCGTGGTCGGCGCCGCCCAAGCCACCCGCGCGCGCTAGCTGCCCCAGGGAACAGCCCGTGCTTATCCTCAGGCTCGTCGGCACGCGTTTGTCGCCGCCACGACGCCCTGCAGCTACAGCAACGGCGACCCGTCGTCGATCTTATCCACCGCCGCGGAGCCAGCCCGTCGTGCTATAAAAGGAGGCCCCGTGCTCCTCCGAGCACTCAGGCAACCCCAGTCCACCCCCGTAGTGCTCCCGCAGCCAGCAATCGTCGGGGAAAGTCCTTTCTTCCTCGTCTCCGGCCAGTTCGGTCGCCGCCGCAATCCAGTGCCATTCGTCGCAACCGGAGCTTCCCCCGACAATCCAACGCCACCAAGAGCTTCCCCGTAGTCGTGCAGAGCTGCCTAGCGCCTCAGCTTCGACCAAGGACCACCAGAGCCCAAATCCCACTCTGCTCCCGAACCTCCGTCCGCCGCGGAGCTCGCCGCCGGTGACCTCCTCCGTCCCCGCCTGCCTCGCGCCCACCGGGAGGACCGCCCCGGCCTGGCGGATCCATCCCTGCCCTCGGGACCCCGTGGGGAGCTGCCGTTCGCCGACGGCGATCGCCGGAGCCCCGTCCCGCACGGGCAGAGAGAAAGGAGGGAGAGGAAGAACGGTCAAACCTGACCAGTGGGCCCCCTGGACCCACTGTCAGTGACCCGCACGGCCGTTCTCTCTGTTTAAGTGAAAGCGCAGAACCCCGAGTACGTCTCCTCTGCTTTGAAAGCGTATTTTCCTCGAAGCGTTTTCTCTTTTTCTGATTTTATTAAAACAGAACTTTGACTGATGTTTGACTGGCTATAACTTTTAAAATAAAACTCCAAATGAGTTGATTCTTTTTCCTACCTCTCTCAAATTTCACCTAGTTCATTTTAAGATTTATTTCAAAAATATTTGAGACAACTTTTTGTACTGTTTTTGAAATGTGTGTTGTTTGAATATTTCTCAAAATAGGATTTTTGGAGAAAAGGCATTCTTCAAAAGTGCACCCCCACATGCATACACTTGAAGGCAAGCATCCTGAACCCTGGTTTAATGTTTTTGGATGTTGTTAATACGGTTACAACATGACCTTGACTTGGAGCATATGCTATTTTATGTGACGATAAAAATCATATGCATGAGTGCATATTGGAGTTTCCTTTGCTGTGATAAATGGATATGTTGGTGATGGTATTCATCCTCATAAGCTTCCCTTGCATACCGGAAGGAAGCCGGGAAATTCGTGGTCTTGGGTAGACACGGGCTTGTCCCTAGTACCTCGTCGGGACGAGTATGTCCGGTATGGCATGGTGAGGCTTGACGAGTGGTGAGTTTACCTGTTAACGGAATTACTTTTGTTATGCGAATCATACAGGGAATACTTGAACCTCCTGAGTCGGCCATAGATCGAGTCTTGTCCAGTAACCCCCATACTTGCTTGTACTACCACTTGTCCCTGCCAAAGGCAGGGTACGGTTCAGTAAGTTGTCAACCCCTTCCTAGCACACACCGTACAGAGAGGCCGTGATGAGGGTCCCATGGCCATGGATTAAAGCCTGTCGTCCGGTCCGGGGGCATGGGTGTTTCCGGTTGGGACCGAGTGGGGGGCCACCCCTTAGAGCGCGCGTATATAAATTTGATCCCATGCTACGTCGAGGTTGTAGCCTCCCCACTTAGAGTTTGGCTTGACAGGTGTTGTGGGTGATTCCAGACATCGGTGAGTTAAGCTGGTGTGTGCAGGTCAGGTGTGTTTTCAATCAAAAGACCGTAGACGGAATTAGTCCCGATGGACTAAAGAAATCCGTTACCAGTGGGTAAAGAGTACGCCCTCTGCAGAGATTATACATCTATTCGAATAGCCGTGTCCATGGTTAAGGACTACAGTCTGGGATAGGTCAAGTGTCGGTCTTAGTGTCGGTCTTCGGAGGAAAAACGGCTAAACCAGAACCTTGATTATGGACTGTGACATATGTGGAATTATGATCATTATTATTGTGGACTAACCATTTATTTTATTTGAATTATTGAGTATCCCTGGGATGGTTCTACCTCCTGGATATTCACTGTGATAAATATATATAAGCCCTTTATGTGGTGTCGCATAGACGCCCGACTGTGGCATGCTTGTTATTTCTTTTATCTATAAGCCCTTTATGTGGTGTCGCATAGACGCCCGACTGTGGCATGCTTGTTATTTCTTTTATTTATAAGCCCTTTTTGCGGCGTCGCCCAGACGCCCGACTGCGGCATTGTTAATTTACTTGCATTTTTTTGAGGAGTCATTTCAGACACTCGATCACTACATTTTATTTCTATATTGCATATACATATATTACCCACATGCGTGCATCATAAATATTTTGTTTATCTCGTGACTGACGTTATGAATCATAGAATATTTTCGGAACATGATTTACCTTGATATATTATACCCGTGTTCTTGATGTTTGCGAGTACATTCAAACGTACTCACTGGCTTGTCCCTGGCTATTGTCTTGGCCAGATTTTTCTTGCGTGGAGGAGAGCGTTACGACGACAGCCCCGGAACCCATGTAAAGGTGATAGCAGCCTCGCGAAGATAGGAGTTATCCTGGTCAGCTGTTCTTGTGGGAAATGGAGTCCCATAGATGCAGATGAACCACAAACCGCTTCCGCCATCAACCTTTAGAAACCAAATGTCGTACTCCTAGGCCACAATGGTCTTGTACTACATATTTTGTACCTTGCTTGGAATTCTTGTATCAACTTGATGCCTCATCAGCTAACATTAATCCTGGGGCTGGTGAGCACAAAGACCGTTTTTCTGGGAAGTTATTATCCCGAAAATCCGGTCGTGACATCTTTCTCCCATGCTTGGACGCATGTAGTACAGTATAGAGCACAGAGTCTACTCCCCTGTCCCTTCTATCACAAATCACAAAGCAGTGAGGCATCAAATCACAAAAGCACGGACGAAGCAACCATCATTTCACTCTTCGCTGACTCCGCTTCTCCATCGTCTTCTTCGAGAAACCATCTCACCGCACTAGTACTCCTAGTAGTACTAGTAAAGGACTTCCTGGATGCAAATAAGGCGGTTGTCTCGGCTTGCAAGCGGCACTTGCGAACGACTTACCGTGGTCTCCCTCAATGGTGTTCTCCGTCGAACACACTTCGCCAAACCACCAAAAAAAAGGATATCGTCGACGTCACCGCAATGGGGAAGGAAGTCAAATATAGTTACTACCTCCACTTTTTTGTACACAAGGCGAGTATATCAAAATTACAATTTGCAAAGGGCCACTAACATGAATCGAGGCAAAATTGATGGGGTTAGCATCCAAGGACATTAATATCCCCTGCATGCATGCAGAAGTGAGAAGGTTGGTTTGCATGGCGCTGCATTAATCAAGCGATGAGGAGTGAGATGGTTAGCTCTTTGGTCTTTGGAGAAAAAAATACGCATTAATTGACACGTGAAACGAGGATTTGTATCGATTAAATCCCGCGAAGCAAAACCCGCCTTTCTTTTTTAACACTAGTACTCATAGTACGTACGTACTTATCCTGTTTGGGTCTAGGCCTTGCATTGCCAAACTTCGCCACACATTTTTCCAAGCTTGCCTAAAGTTTTCAAAATGAGAAGGAGGTACACTTGCGCACGGCTGTCGCGGTCGCACCGCACCCTCACACGGTCGCTCCTGCACGCCGCGGTCGCACCGCACCCTCACACAGTCGCTCCTGCACGCCGCAAACCCAACCAAGGGAACACACCCTCACTGACACGTGCTGTCGCATGTGAACAAACCAAACTCAGCCATCCTATCGCTGACACATAATTTTCGTTCATAGAGTATGTTTATCCAACCGCATGTTGGGGAGTATCCGTACGGCCCGTGTGGTGGTCTGTTGGGGAAGAAGAAGAGGTGAGGAAGAAGGAAAGAAGGGTTAGGAGACGTAGGATATTCATCCAACCGCCTAAAATGGTAGACTGACCCAAGTTAGGCGACTGGCATAACAAATATATGTTTTTACACAGCAAAAGATCCATAAAAACAATAACATAAAGAAAAACTATCACTGCTCGCGGAAAGAGACGGCCTCGTCGTCTTTGGCTGCCGGCGCGAACCAGCCATCGCTGCCGACGTGTGTCTCCGCACCGTGGTTGTCCTCGGCCTCCAGCTACTCGTTCAAGCGGAGCGTGCGGGCGCTCTGCACGGACGAGAGCACAGCCCGGTTCAAGTCAAGGACGTACGGTTCCGCCTGCAGGAGGGCCTCAATGGCAGCGGCATCCGCGCGCTCCGCGTAGAGTCGAGCCTCCGCTGCCCGGTTCAAGTCCAGGACGTCCGGTTCCGCCTGCAGGAGGGCGTCGATAAGAGCGGCATCCCCGCGCTCTGCGTCAACTCGAGCCTCTGCCGCGCGGCTCAAGTCCAGGACGTCCGGTTCCGCCTGCAGGAGGGCCTCGATGGCAGCGGCATCCGCGCGCTCTGCCTCAAGTTGAGCCTCCGCCGCCCGGTTCACATCCACGACATCCGGTTCCGCCTGCAGGAGAGCCTCGATGGCAGCGGCGTGCGCACGCTCCGTGTCGAGTTGAGGCTCTACCTCCTGGTCCTCCTTTAGTATCGCCATGTTGAACCGTTGGTCCGCCTGCACCATGGGGGACTCGGACGCCGGCACGAAGTCGACGTCCATCGTCTCATACCCATCGGGGACCTTCTGCGCCGCGACCTCCGCCATGAACATTGGATCGGCTTCCTCCTCCTCGTAGCTTGGCTCCAGAGAACTCAGGGATTGGCCCGCCGCAAAGCGAGCTTGGGAACGGAGGTCTGTTGTGCCGACCGCCGCCGCGATTTCTACGTGGCGCTCCGGCGTCAGCATCTTGTAGTAAGTGATCTTGCGGCGCACCATGGCTTTCCGGCGAACTAGGGGACGCTTGATGCGGGCTAGGGGATCGAAAGGTGGGGGAATGGGCTAGAGATTTGGTGTGGTTTTAGGGCAGTGGCTGGCGTAGGCCGAGCAGCGAAGGTTCTGGTGTGAATAGTGGTTCCGGTGACGACCGGTCAATCGGTTTTGACTGTACATCGCTCTTGTCGCGTTCGCGTTGCAGCCCGGCATGCTGGACCCTCCACGTCGCTCACCGAATGGAACGCGCTTCGTCTTGCATTTTCGCTCTCTTGTGGGACCGCAGTTGAGAGCAAACCGACGTCCCTCCCCCGCCCGCGTCATTTATTATACCACCACTCCCTCCGTTTTATGCAGAGTAAATAAAAAACAGAGGGAGTATACTACGGATGAGGATCCCCTGACGTTGCCGAACCCATTTAGTAACTGACATGCGGGGCCTAGCAAGCATGGGGTCTGCCAGTAAGTGACCGAAAGGGAGGGTAAGGCAGGGATACCTACGTCAAAGGATCCACTTCCACTATACTACTTTGACCAAAAGTTAGAGTAATAATATATGACATCCAACTTACACAAATGTTAGAGTAATAATATATGACATGCAACTTACACAAAGCATACAGGGTCTAATGCATTTTTCGAGCCTAACTTTGACCAAATGTTAGAGTAATAATATATGACATGCAACTTGAACAAAGCATATGGTCAAATTCGTATGTGAAAGGAGTTTCCAATGATATAATTTTCACATTATACATCTCATGTACTATTAATCTTGTCAATAGTCAAATTGGAAACCATCTCGAGTACAAATCTAGGAGTACGTACGAATCTAACAATATTGATTGGGCGTTGTTGAATGTTGATACCTTTTTGATCAAAGTAGAGATACTTTGACTACACATAAAACTTATATGTAAACTAGAAAGGATAGGGGGAGTATATTGTACGTTCAAAAACGAAACAAACATTGAATACCCTTTATATATGATTTGCGGATTCTATGATCACCGGTTCAAAATTTTGAATCCGCCTGAGGTATCACGTGCCCCCACTCGTTCCCTCTCAATTTCATCTCGGGGTCCGGAGATCTATTGAAAGAGGACTAGGGTGGGTACATGCGAATGATACTCGGAGGAATGTTCAAATGAGGCATGCGGGAGGATGGACTCGACTGGAGGGCGACATGATCGATGGAGAAGAGGGTTGGAGAGCAATGAGAAATAAGCAAACGCCACATGATTATACTTGAACGGCTCAAATAAACAATAAGTTGTCTCGCTTGGCCTACATAGTGAAAGGCCTAATGCGCAACGCGGAGCACTGACGCTCGAATATGGCCGGGAAAACAGGGAAACCGACATGTGGGGCACACTCGTCGGGACAACGTAGCGCAGACTAGTCCAATGGAGGAGCTGGCCCACGACCTCCTCGCCACCGACAACCGTTCATGTGGTTCGTTGGGGCCAACAACGGGGCGCAGCTCCAGCACCGCCTCTGGACACGGCGACCGCGGTGAGCGACACGCTCATATCGTCGCTCGACACGGTCGGTTTCAGTGTGCCAAGGGTGGCGTTAGTGTTGTGGCACGACCAACGGTATGTTTGGTTTGTGCCCAAGGTTGCCCAATCAAAGCATTGGGTAGCCAAAATTTTGGTTGAGGTATTGGTTGACCATGATTTGGCCGACATTGGCAAGAAAAATGAACTAGAGTTGGCTAGAGTTCATTGGCATGCCAAAGAAATGGCAACCATCCAAACAAAGACCAATCTTTGGGTCATGACCAAAATTTTGGTTGAGGTATTGGTTGCCATGATTTGGCCGACATTGGCAAGAAAAATGAACTAGAGTTGGCTAGAGTTCATTGGCATGCCAAAAAAATGGCAACCATCCAAACAAAGACCAATCTTTGGGTCATGACCAAATTTTTGGTAAGGTGCACTATGGCCACAATCCAAACACACCCCAACACCCGGCTCGTCAAGGATGCACGGGGTGCCGCGACGCGTCCGCGGACTGGTGTAGTGCGGCCAATTGCATCCTCTGGACCTGAGACCATGCCGAGTTTTCTTGCTTTTTCAATGACACGCGGGGATCGCATGTGAGCAAAGGGCATCTCCAACGTTGCCATGACCGCAACTGACTACCCTGGCACACCAAAACCCTCGTCCCTCGCGTCGTCGCGCGGTGCCTTCCCAGCCGGCGCCAGCTGCCCGCATTCATGCCGTCCGTTCGTATGTCGTCGTTAAGAGGCTCGATGCCCGAGGAACCAACTCCGGCGACTTAATGACGCACCCGGACGCTTGGCCTCACTGGAATGCGCTACTTAAAGCGGCAACGCCCAGCTAACCTCCACACCATAGCGCATCGTCCTCCTGCCATGACCGCAAGTGCGAACGCTCTGCGGGGGAGCTTGTCTTCGGGGATGAAGCTCGAGGTCGCCGCCCTCGCTCAAGTCGCCTCTCGCGACGCAATAGCGGCGTAGCCAGACGCGGACGCGACCGCACAAGCGGTGGACACGCTGGCGGCCGATGACGGGAGCACCGTCAGCCACGCGTCCTACTTGCCGCCGTCCAACGTCCGGCACCGCCGACGTCGGGGACTCCTCCGAGGATGAGTAGGGCATGGGAGGCGGCAGGGCATGGTGTGCCAACTGGCCGGTCCGTATCCCGTGTTCTACTCTTCCTCGCCTGAGACCGCACCTTCACTTCACGGATCTTGAACCCCGCCCCCGTACATAGAGATTGCAGATGGAGGACGTCGGTCACCGCCATACAATAGGTTTAGGGTCGGGTTTCTTTTATTTTTATGTCCTATAAAAGTTCGAAATGTAATGAAAATCTGCCGTGTTTGCATTAATCTCGGCCGGTGTATATGAACTTTCACAATAATATACATATTATAGGAGTACTAGCAAGATGCCCGTGCATTGCACGGAAGATCAAGATCTTGTGGGAGAAAAGGATGAACGAGGGATAGCCTTATCTGCAAATGTGGAGAGGAGTGTAGGTAAATTGTCATAGTTTCCTTCCTATCCGTTAGATATAGATCGGACGGCCTATATTGCAGGATGACAGGCACACCATCATCACCAACTCTGCTTTTTATTGAACCGAGACAAATCTAACATGCGAAGTAAAATAAACACATAGGGTCTATACATACACAAATTATCTTAGGCACTCCAATAGTACGTCCACTACACATTCACGCATTTCACATCTTTCTACATCTATGGGAACCTACGAAAGGGTTAACGTCAATTGCCTCTCTCTCTCCTCCCCTGATTTTCATGGTGGTGGGCCCCTCCTTCCCCCCAATCTACAATCAACCCAACTAATTATGTAACTGGGATTACGTAGGTGTAGCATTACTCGTCCTAAAAACCCAACTAAGCCAACCTCGCAGCATATCGCGCGGGAAAAGACCCGGCCGCGCCGTTTTAGTCGGGATTACCGGATTACTAGTAGTAGTATCGATGGATCACGCGAAGCAACAAATTTTTTTTTGAGGGGGCGAAGCACCTAATTTAAAAGGAAAAAAGGCGGTACACTCACAACACTCCTGTCGCGGTCGCATTGCACCCCACACACGTTCGGTCCTGCACACGGCTCACGCAAACGGAACGCGCTTCGGCTTGCCTCTTCACTGACACGTGGGACTGCACTTGGAGAAACCGACCATGCGCCAAACTCCCCCCGTCCACCACGCGAAAATCCTCCCCCCCCCCACACCCAAAAATTCCCCCCAAATCCGATTCAACCGCCCTTCGGCCAACTAGCCAATAATATT
>NC_057802.1:468951570-469053713 GCF_018294505.1 Triticum aestivum | reverse complement strand
CATTCGCTCCGCCAAAGCCGCCCTCCCCGCCGCGCCGATACGTTGGCGCCGCGGTTCGGCGATCCTCTCGCTCCCACAGTACGCTCTCGTAGACTGTCGTCCTCTAGCCGCGCCGCCACCTCTGGCTACGATCTTGTGGAGGCGCACGGCGGTCAGCGCCGCCACCGCTGGCGACGTTCATGTGGAGACGCACGGCGGTCAGCTTCTCCCACGGTATGCGCATTCTAGACTGAGGCCCCATTCATGTCGGTGTAGCGCTGAATGTTAGCTGATAGAAGCTGTTAATCTCACTGTTTGTCGAAGTAGTTTACTGTCAATATGCTCTGCTTAAGAAGCTTCCTTGCCCTGTTCTGCACTCAATCTGCTTAGCTGAGATGGCATGCCAAGGTCGATTAGTTGCTAAGATATCCTACCATATATTTATTGTGACGTAGATTGCCATGGTCTAGTAGCCAATCTGTTAGGTGAAATAGCTCTACACCATTTTATACTCGATCTTTGTTGCTGCGATGGCCTTCGATAGTTTGATGGCTGTGTCCTCGGCCTCATTGACTGCTAAAACAGCCTGCCATAATTTGGCACTCAAATCTGTTTGCTGAATTAGCTTTAAATATATTTCATTACTTAGATCTGCTCGTCCAAATATCTTGCCATAGCTTTAGACATCGACCTAGGTTTTTTTTTTCTGGACTTCATAAAAAAGCATATATGTTTTTCCTGTAATATCTAGTAGAAGAACTAATTTGTATGTCTAACAGATGGACATGACTTGGATAACTTCTGCTCGAAGATTCTCCGCTGCATATGTCAAGGGAGTTGAGAACTTCATGAACTTTATCAGAGCTGAGTACGGTGGTCTGAAATCAGATGTGCTCTTCCCGTGTAGCAGTTGTATGAATTCAGTTACAAGACCCCAGTCAACTGTGCAAAATCATCTACACTTGTATGGGATGTCGGTCACATATACTAGGTGGGTTCATCATGGTGAAGCTGTGAACGTCAATATTATTGACTACGTGGAAGCAGCAGATCACCATCTTGATCTGCCTGATGCTCTGGTGGAAGAGGAGGAGGAGGTGGTGGTGGCGGAGCCAGTGAGTTTGACCAACATTGAAACAATGCTACGAAATGCTCGTGCATTCCGTGAACTTTCACCTGCAGAAGAAAAACGGTGGGCCCGCATGTTGGAACAATGCAACGTTGCTATCACCCCAGGAAATAAGCTGTCAATATTCTCAGCTATGGTCACCTTTCTTCAGGTGAAGACATCTGAGCGGATGACCAACAAATCATTCGATGCGATGTTGGCTGCTTTCCGTGAATCTCTCCCAGATGCGTCTGAGCTGCCACACACCTACAGTAAAATGAAGAATTTCCTTGGTGCAGTTGGAATTGGATATGATATGATCCATGTTTGTAAGAATAATTGTGTTCTGTTCCGGAAGGATTATGCCAACTTAAGTGAATGCCCAAAATGCAAATCATCAAGATGGAAAGATGGCGATGCTGGGAAGAGGATTCCTCATAATGTTCTGAGACATTTTCCAATTATACCAAGATTGCAGAGGTTGTTTCATGATGCTGAAACAAGAGAGGATGTACTGTGGCATTCTAGGAACCAGGAGTACAGAGATCAGAATGTAATGAGCCATCCATCTCATGGTAGTGAGTGGAAAAGCTTCAATGATAAACACAAAGAGTTTGCTGCTGACCTGAGACACATTAGACTTGGCTTAGCTTCAGATGGATTTAACCCATTTGGCCACCAGAGCGCCACATATAGCATGTGGCCAGTGCTTGTTATCCCTTACAACATGCCTCCAAATGTCTGCACCAAAGAATCAAACTACATGATGGCCTTGCTCATCCCAGGTCCAAAAAGTCCTGGAAAGGATTTTGATTTGTTCATGGAGCCTCTTGTGGAGGAACTTCAACAGCTATGGAAGGGTGTTCTCACTCGAGACCTATATAGCAGCCCACCAGCTGATTTCTTTCTTCGTGCTGTTATAATTTGGTGCATCCATGATTATCCGACTTTGGGCACTATGTCAGGGCGAACGACACATGGTTACAATGCATGTGTTCGCTGTGACAGGAATCCGCTGTCATACGCAATACTTAGCAACATCTGTTACATTGGACACCGCCATCTCCTTGCCAAGGACAAGACGCATCCTAGAAAATACCGAAGACATGTGTTCAATGCAAAGCATGAAAACCGTGATGCGCCAAAGAGGCTCACCGCCGATGAGTTGCAAGTGGAATTAGAGAAGGTCAGGCATATTACACCAGGAAACTATCCTGGTAATGGTAGCGGGAAAAGGAAGCGTGGCAGGGTAGAAGATAGATTATTGTTTACCCGTAGGTCCACTTTGTGGGACTTGGAGTATTGGAAAGATTTGGATCTGCGGCATAATCTTGATGTGATGCCCATCGAGAAAAATATATGTGACAGCATTATCGGCACACTTCTTAATATTGAAGGCAAGACGAAAGATACCTTAAAATCTAGGATTGATTTGACACACCTGGGTATCAGAAAGGATTTGTAGGTGCAAGATGAAGGTAAACCACGGGATATGGCACCAGTTGTGTACGTCTTGGACAAGGTAAAAAGAAAAGAATTCTACGAGGTCTTGTCACATGTGAGATTCCCACATGGATTTGCTTCCAACCCTGAAAGGAGAGTCAGTGCAGATGGAAATAAGGTACAAGGGTTGAAAACTCATGACTGCCACATCCTACTTCAAAGGGTTTTACCTGTTATCCTTAGAGGATTGGGCCGCCCTGACTTATACAGAGCAGTTGCAGAGTTGGGATAATTCTTCAGGGAACTCTGCAGTAGGAATATCAGGATAGATGCTTTGGAGCGTCTTAGAGACAAGATACCAACTATCCTATGCGACCTTGAGAAGATATATCCTCCAGCCTTCTTTGATGTGATGGTGCATTTGGCTGTTCATCTACCTGATGAGGCACTACTTAGAGGTCCAGTACAGTATGGCTGGATGTACCCTATTGAAAGGCGGCTAGGCACTTTCAAGGGCTATGTTAGGAACAGAGCTAGACCCGAGGGTTCCATTGCAGAGGCCTACATTGCTACAGAAGCGTTGACATTCTGCTCAAAATACATTGAAACAGCTGATCAGCTTAGTAAAGAGGTGGGTGAAGACAATCCCGGGCTCAATGTTTTCGATTATTCTGTTTGAGTTACAGGCAAGATTCGACAAGAGGACAAACCTAAAGATTCGGACAAAATGGTTTGGTGTGTTGAATAACTGTCCTGAGATACTACCTTATATCAAGTAAGTGCAGTACTGTAGCTTATACATCGTAATCTACTAAACTTGCAGCACATTCTTATATATTTAGATGTTTGACGCGATCACTATGTTGTGCGGCATCTACAAAGAGGAGTTACTGCCGCAAAATCCAAGAAACATTGACAAACTGGTTATGGCAGGATTTGCGAAATGGTTCAAGAACCATGTAAGCTTTTGAAGTGCACTGTCAGTTTTTTTAATATATTGAGTACATAAGATGATCAGCTTGTCTATTTTCTAACCATAGGTTAAGAAGATGCGGGAGGATGGGCAGGCAGTTGATGATGCCCTTTACTCACTAGCAATGGGTCCTGATACTCGGGTAAGACATTACGAATCTTGCATTGTTGGAGATGTGCGCTAAACACCCTTGCACGAGACGAAGGCAGGAAGACACAAAACAGTGCCATCATGAGCACGGATATGTATGACAAAGAGACAACTGAAATGTATGCTAACATAACAAACATTGTTCAGTTGCAGTATATCTCCAGTTTCGAGGATCATCGGTGTGTGGTTTTGTTGTGCTGTCGTTGGTATAACCTGTTTTCCAGGATTGCAAAACCCAGAGCTGATGATTATTTCAAATCCATCAATGTCAAGGCGGCGTACCAGACCAATGAGCCTTTTATTTTGGCAAATCAAGCAACATAGATATTTTTCTTGGAAGACACATTTGCACGTAGCGATGACTGGAGAGTATTGCAAAGGTTTGAGCAGAGGAATTCGTCTAATGAAGTTGCACAACAAGATGATGCTTACACTGCTCCTGATGTACAAGATAACACAGATGTTCCTAATATCTTTGAGAACCATCACGTCAATGACGCCGGCGAAAAGATTGCCTGTTGTGCTGTGGACATACAAGAGTTGATCAAGAAGAAGCCAACGTTCGAGGACGTTGAGGACGAAGAAGAAGATGACACCGTGGGGAATTACGATTCAGACTGATACACATGGCGAAGATGTTGACGCTGCTGCTGCGGATGATGATTACATTGCTTTTGTCGTATTTGCCTGTCAGAAGACGTTTTTTATCTACTATGTGAAATTGTGTTTGCTATGAAAACTGAAACCTGATGAACATGTTGTTTAGTATTTTGCCGTGAGAACTTCACTTGTTATGTATGCTGATTTGTGTTTGGTGATTGTATGACAACTAAAACATGATGACATTGTTGTTTAGTTGTACTCATATTTGGCTGTGAAACTAGAATTTGATGACATAGTTTGCTGTTGGACTGCAATTTGCTCGACGTCTTCCAATGAGAACAAAGCTGACCCGACAGGGCCTCTGCTATTTATTTATTTATATGAGCAAAAGGGGATACCCCCTGATTTCCGTTAATAGAAATCATTAGATGTTCACAACACTACGTCCAGCCTGCTACACAGGTTTCATTCATTACTAGTTTTAGCAAAGTGCTCATGTCGTAGCCACTGAATACATCACGAGTGCTACATACACTGCAAATAAAGAGACAATCATCCTACAGAGCACATCGATTTTTCCCATTATCTTCACAAGCTCTTTCATCTCCTCATTGTTGTCAAGGCTGTTCAGCAGCTATTGCTTGGCCATGATAAGAGGAACTGCATCTTTAACCTTCCGCTCTGCATCTTCCTCTTCTGCCGTTCCTTCAGTTACTTGTCCAACACCCCAACCTGCTGGTATTGGGATTCCTCGGCTAACCAAATAATCAGCGTAGTTGCATTCCCCCACATCAGCAACTTCCCAGAAATACAAATCACACGAATCTTCCCTTTTCTGCATGAATCAAATTGGAAGATCATCAACCAAACTATTAAAAAAATCAGCAACTAAAAGCAGCAGAACAACACTTAAACATATTGTTACCCCATGATTCAGGCATTTATAGAAGACTCGGCCAGGGTTGCGGATTGTGGTTGAGACGCGACGGATGACTCTGCGTGATTTGCAGCAGTGGCACCACACCAACGGCAGCGGGTTGCGATGAGCAATTGGCTGCGGTGCGCGTGTTGACGGGTGTGTGATGAGACCCACAGGCGATGGTACGGGTGGCGACTTGGCGCATATCTGGTTGTTACCTGCTGAAGATCAGGTGGACGAGCAGCCAGCGGACATGGTTGCTGCGGCCAGAGCTTCTGATGCTAGGCAGAGTAAGTAGAGAAGAGGAGAAGCGAACGTTGGATATGTCAGTTTCATTACTTGCATAGTAGCATAGCACCATATATAGTCATAGTCTAGGTTTGGATTCAAACCAGCTACAGGAGGGACCTCCTTGTTTTCCGAAAAAATTATTCATCCCGTTGACAGCTGGGACCCATCAGATTTGGTGACTAACTTGTGGGCCTGCTAAGCGGACATGTACGCATGGCTTTGTCAACTTAATAAACAAATGATTCTAGCAGCTGGACCGTTGGATGTTAATCCAACAGCCGTGCTCCTTCTTCAACCTCTGTTCTTGCTCCTGTCTCCCGTGGGCGGCACCGCGGCTGTGCTGCCGCGCACCCGAACCAGTGAAGTTTCCCACTCCTCTCCATCTGCGACTCCACTGCCCCATCTTCCCCATCTCCGAGTCGTTCCAGTCTGGGTGCGCTCGGCACGGTGTGGTCAACGTGGTCAACAATCGAGAGTCCTCGGAAGATGACTGTACGTGAGAGGCTGACAGTGGGGACGCACCACGCCCATGGATGCATGCATGCAACGAAACACGGCGAGGTCAACGTGGTGAAGGAACGACTTCCATCGGAAGTATACTGTACGTGGAGAGTCTTTGCTGTGTCCACGGCCGCAGCAAGTAAGTGCCTCCTTATTACGCGGAAAATAATGATTCCTCCAACTGACAGTAGGGACCCACTGGACGGGCCACCGTATTTTGCGAAAAAAACATTTTCCCCCTGACTACTGCGACCCACCTGATGGGCCAGCATATTTCGCGAAAAAACGTTCCCCCCGCTGTCAGCTTTTTCCGGACCCACCGGAAGTGCCTCCTTATTACGCACAAAAAAATGAATATTCCCCCGACTAGCTGGGACCCACCTTGGTGGCAGGCTGACTTGTGGGCCTACTAAGTTGACGTGGACGGAGGGCTTTGTCAACTTAGTCAATATGCACGATTCTAGCTCCAGTGACCGTACGATGTCCATCCAACGGCCTTAGTGCTTCTTCAACCTCTGGTCTTCTTGATCCAGCCGCCCAAACCAGCGCCGGTCGTGCCTCGTGCTCCTGCCTCCCGTGGCCGGCTGCGATGCGGTGGATGCCTCACTGCCCCCTACTACTCCCACTGCTGGCCAGGCCATCCCTCTACTCACCCACACCCCCTGTTATTCTGCGGCGACGGCAGCCTCACACCACGGCGAACCAGTGAACCCTCGTACTCGTCTAGGCATGGGCATCCACTGCCGCGTCTTCCCCGGCTCCGCGTCGTCCCCTTCCTAAGCCTCGCCGTCGTCCACCGCCCTGGTTCTCTCAGCGCGGCGTGGTCAACGTGGTCAAGGAATGGCTTCCATCGGACGTGGACTGTACGTGGAGAGGCTGACAGCTGGGTCCACGGCCGCAGCAAGGAAGTGCCTCCCTATTACGTGCAAAATAATTATTCCTCCACCTGACAGCGGGGACCCACCGGACAGGCCACCGTATTTCATGAAAAAACGTGTGCCCCTGACTGCTGGGACCCACCAGCTACATCTTCGCACGCAAGGAAGTGCGTCCGAGAAAAAAACGATTCGCCCCCCTGACTGCTGGGACCCACCAGCTACATCTTCGCAGGCAAGGAAGTGCCTGACAGTCGGGACCCACCTGGTCGAAGCATACGTAGTGTTGTCATTCTGGTCGCGAACGTGTACGTACATATATACCGGTGGATGTAGAGGCGCGCACGTGTCGTAGTAGAGGCGCGTACGTGTCGTAGTAGAGGCGCGCACGTAGCATGTACACGTACGTACAGTGGCCAGGGTGCAAGAAAGAAAATACGGCCACGTATGTGTACATACGGGCAGGGTCTCGAATGCCTACTCGCGCATACGTATGGCCAGGGCTCGTGTACATGGCTGGGTCGGAACGGAGAAACAACGTCGTCGTCGTGTTCATGGGGAGGCAACGGAATGCGTCGTCTTCATGGGGAGGCAACGGAATGCGTCGTGTTCATGGGGAGGGGTGTGGCGTACCGCAAAACGGAGGAAACGGACCTCCTACGGTCGAAACGGGGGTCCTGTTGATCGGGAGGAGTGTGGCGTACCGGAAAACAGAGGAAACGGACCTCCTATGGTCGAAACGGGGGTCCTGTTGATCGGGAGGGGTGTGGCGTACCGCAAAACGGAGGAAAAGGACCTCCTACGGTCGTAACGGGGGTCTTGTTGATCGGGAGGGGTGTGGCGTACCGCAAAACGGACGAAACGGACCTCCTACGGTCGAAACGGGGGTCCTGTTGATCGGGAGGGGTGTGGCGTACCGCAAAACGGACGAAACGGACCTCCTACGATCGAAACGGGGGTCCTGTTCATCGGGAGGGGTGTGGCGTACCGCAAAACGGGACTCCACGGGTTACTGTTCATCTCCACCGTCAACCTCCTCCAGCCTCCACGGGCTACCGTCGACCTCCTCCAGCCTCCACGGGCTCCTGTTCATCCAGCCTCCACCGCGCGCTACTCCACCGGCTACTGTTCAACCACCCCTCCACGGGCACCCCTCCACCGTCTACTGTTCATCCAGCCCTCCACACCACGGGGTCCTGTTCAACCACCCCTCCACGGGCACCCCTCCACCGTCTACTATTCATCCAGCCCTCCACACCACAGGGTCCTGTTCAACCACCCCTCCACGGGCACCCCTCCACCGTCTACTGTTCATCCAGCCCTCCACCACACCACGGGGTCCTGTTCATCCGAAGGCAATGCCACCGCTCACTGTTCATCCAAACCCCCCCCCCCCCGCAACGCCCACTGTTCATCCCAGAGGCAGCATCGATCGGCTTCAGTTAGCAGCAGTAGCGAAGGAATCGCTCGATCGGCTTCAGTTAACAGCCATCGATCGATCGCTCGGGTTCAGTAATGCGTAGCCTACAGTGCAATCGCTCGGGTTCAGTTAGAGCCCAACGCCTAGCTCGGGTTCAGTTAGAGCCAATGCCTCACACACGCGCGCGTATGTCTACGAGAGAAACGCGCATCGCTCGGCCCCCGACCTCCCACCGTAACCGGGAACTCCCCAAAATTTTCCTCGCCCTCGCTTCTACCACGGTTTTTTCCGTCATGGACGGCCCAAAGAATGTCATGCAGCTGCGTCTCCGGCCCGCCCAGGACGAAAAGCCCATTTTCTGTCATGATTTTTTGTCATAGAAGTAGGAGCCCACCACATCTATGATGATACTGGGTTTTGTCACAATTATCGTCATAGAAGTGTCATATGTATGACAATTTTTTTTCTTCGGCCCAAAATGCCACGGATGTGTCTTTTTTTTGTAGTGCCGCGGGCCGTACTGACAGCTTGTCGTGGGTGGCTTCATGGTCAACATGGCAACAGTGCCGTGCCGGACGGGGGATGGCCGACCCGTACGGCACGCTGTGGCCACGCGTGCTCCGGGATTCGGGGGTGGCAGGCTGTACTGTAGCCACACCCCGTCTCGTCACCATTATGCGGGTGCAGCCCTTGAGGGTGCAATCTTGGCCGCTTGCCGGGAGCCGGTCTTCTTGTGGCCGGCTTCTGGGAGTCGGTCCTCTTGTGGCCGGCTTCTTGGAGTCGGCCTTCTTGTGGCTCTCTTCGGGAGGGTTTTTAGGGCCGGGCCGTCTTCCAGTAGTCGGTCCGTGAGACAGCCGGCCAGGGGAAGGCGGCCCTGTGCTTTGGGTGCTTGAAGGCTCGATCGGCCCGATAATTTTTTTAAAGAGCCAGGGGGAGTCGGTTTGGCTACCCGTGGTCATTTACTCCGACACATGGCTCAGTGGAAGCACTAGGAGACATTTCCCGGTAAGAGAGGCTACCAAGAATAAACAACTAGGTTGTCGGATCCCACACATACCAAGCATTTCAATAACATACACACAATATGCTCGATATGTGCTAATACAACACGACATCGCAACAAAACTCTACGACTCGGAGTGTTTATTCATTAGGCTCCGAGGAGCCAAGTATTACAAACATGGGTCTCATGACCCAACATACAGAGCATACAAGCAACAACCACATGCAGAAGCTTAACATGTCTGAGTACAGACATCTACAAATGAAAAAGGCTGAGAAGCCTGACTATCTACCAAATCCTACCGAGGCACAAGATCGTAGCTGAGGCCTGAGGTATCAAGCTAAACGTCGAAGTCCACGCGAAACTACTAGCGAGACTGAAGTCTCTCTGGAAAAACATAAATTAACTAAACGTGAGTACAAATGTACCCAGCAAGACTTACATCAGAGCTAACTACATATGCAACAGTATCAACAAAGGGGGTGGTGGAGTTTAACTGCAGCAAGCCATCTTTGACTCAGTGGCTATCCTGAACTACGACTGCAAGCAACTCTTTTGAGGTGGCGCACACGAGTCCACATATTCACCATCTCAATACACCACTATGGATCCGCTCCCATCTCGCTACGAGAAGGCCATCCATAGCACTCACGCTTATCTTGCGCATTTTAGAGTATCCACTTTCACTTGTCTATGAACTGTTATTGGCAACCTAGAAGTCCTTTACCACGGATGCGGCTATTCGAATAGATCATGTTAACCCTGCAGGGGTGTACTTCTTCACACACGCTCTCGCCACTTATCGCCATGTACACGTCATGTATCTCGGCAACCTTCAAGCAGAAGCCTGGCGAGGGTGTCAGCCATGACCTGACTAACCACACAAGTCTCTAGTCCAGGTATATCGCCTATTCAGGTTCCATCCATAGGGAGTCTAGCCGACGTTTCCACATACGGCCCCGAACGATGAGAGCAGGGTTCCCGAGGCACCAAACGGGCATCCCGGTACATCGTGCCTCATGCCTACCACATCACAGCCCACCCCTCGGGTCAGCGCTGCGCACGGCCTCCAGCATACTACAAACACCAGAAACTACTTGCAACTCCTGGACAGAGGACATGGGCGGTTAATAAGTCGAGAGAGTCAATTGAGGATCCCAATGTGTGGTAGTAGCTGTTCATGTATCACAAACACATAACTCAGTTCCAGAGGACGGTTTAAATGAGACAACCCACCATGTACTCCTACATGGCCTCTCGCCGCTACCTTTACCAAATCGTGTTCACACACTTAGCTCACAAACAGTAGGACATGTTCATCACCATTCCAATTCATCCTCGATGAATCAGACCAGACTCAACTCTAAGCAGTAGCAGGCATGACAAACAAGCATGAATGAGTAGGCACATCAGGGCTCAAAGAACTCCTACTCATGCTAGTGGGTTCTATCTATTTACTGTGGCAATGACAGGTCATGCAGAGGAAAAGGGGTTCAACTACCGCAGCATGTAACAGATGAATCGTTGTTGTCCTAATGCAATAAAAGAGAGGAGGAGCGAGAGAGTGGGATTGTATCAGAATGAACAAGGGGGTTTTGCTTGCCTGGCACTTCTGAAGATAGAAATAGCTCTTCATCGGTGTCATCAATTTCATCGTCGGAACGTCGTCTACTCAGAGGGGACAATTACCGGCAAACAAGGAAGAACACAATCAATGCAATGCTCAATATGATGCATGATCAAGACATGGCAAAATTAATGTGTTGGGTTAACGCAATTACAACCAGATGGGTTTGAGTCATTTTGAACCAAAGGTTCAATCCCAAACCCAACTTATGAATTTAAATAGTGCTTATCATGTTTTGCACTAAACAACAAGGTTAAGTTGCTTAAACATGCATGAAACCAGTACAGATGGATAGATTGCATCATTGGATTTTTCTGATCATTTTTGATATATAACTTATTTCATTATGAGTTATGGTTGAATTTCTACGAATTTTAGAAGTTTATAACATTTTCTGAAATAAATAAACCATTTAAGATTTATTTAAATTCTAGAAAAGAATTACTACGTCAGCATGACGTCACTATGATGTCAGTGGTCAACAGGGCCGGTCTAGGTCAAACCTGACAAGTGGGGCCCGCGTGTCAGTGTCAAACTAACCAACCTATTTTAATTAGTACTAATCTAGAAATTAGTTAGGGGCTGGCCCCACATGTCAGTGACTCGGAGGGGAAGTCAAACTGGGTCAACCCGGGTCAAACTCGCCGGAGTTGACCCGGGGCCGTCGCCGGCAGGGCCAGAGACGGCGGAGGGGCTCGGAATGCCTCCTCCGGCAACCAAATGGCCGGCGGAGGGCATCTACGTGACGCGGGCACTCGTCCGCGTCGAGTAGTCGCGGTGGTTGGGCCTGGGGTGGCCGGAGTCGTCGCCGGCGTCGAGCTCGTGGCGGCGGCCGAAGTTCGGGCGGGGTTGGGTTCGGCGCTACGGCGTGGAGAAGGATGAACCGAAGCGACCGCGAGGCTCTACGTGTGGCTGCAAAGCGTTTGGACGCACTGGCGCGAGCAAATGGTCGCCGGAGCTACGTCGACGACGAGCTCCTGCGGCGGAGCGTCTCGGCTCCGAAGGAGAAGGTAGCTAGAGGACAGAACGAGCTCGGGGAGAAGGGGGAAAAGACGGCGGAGCTCACAGCGAGTGCAGCAGTGGCCTCGGCGAGCTCGGGGAGACAACAGAGCGGGCGCACGGTCGCCGGCGATCTCGGCGGACCGAGGTTGAAGGAGACGGCGATGGCGGCGTTCTAGAGCTTCCGGCGACGCTTGGCTTAGTGCAGAATACGGGGACGTCGAGGCGGAGCTCTCGGGCACGTCAGAGGGGCGAGGAGGAGGTGGTGGCCACGGCAACGACGAGCGGCGACGACGGTTGCGCTTGGGCGCGAGAGGGAGAGAGAGCAGAGCAGGGGAGAAGCATGGGAGAGAGTGAGAGAGGGTCGAGGGGGTTCCAGGGTGGGTGCGTGGCGCTCAGGATCGTCTCCAGCAGCGAGAAGGCAAGCAGGAGGAGGCCAGGCGCGTGCCGGCGTGCTGCGGCCGCGCGCTCGTCCTTCTGGCAGGGGAAGAAGACGACAGGGGAGGCTCAGGTGGGCTGGGTCGCCAGCTGGGCCGCCAGGTGGACTAGCCAGGTGGGCTGCACAGGAGGTAAGCCCAGGTATGTTTTCTCTCTCTCTTTTTCTAATTCTTTTCTATTTTTCTATTTCTTCTGTAGTTTCGGGGCTTTATTAAAAATACTAAAACAAACTCAAAAATCATGAAACTTCTCAAAGCCACTATTTGGAATATATCCAACAGTAAACATTTCAGTTTATGATTATTTGGATATTTAAAATATTTTATAGCATTTAAATGCCCAAATGCAAATACTATATGATTTAGTTCACTGACCCTCTGTTGTCCTAGAAAAGTGTGCACCATTTTTGTCAGAGGTTCTAGACCAAGGCAAAGATGATGAACATTTTAGAAGGCAAAGATGATGAACATCAGTACAAAATCCTCACAGCAGTAATGATCAAGTCAGCAGCAAGACAAGTCAGGTACAAGCTCAACGGTATATTATCAGTCACAAGTATGGATCATATACAAAATTTTGGCTCGGCAATGCATGATGCTTGAAATATGTTATCATCCGAAATAAAGTCAGAATGGGATATGCTCAAGGACGACAGTCAAACAAATTTTCTCATGCAAATAATCAGCCACAAAATGTTATGGGCGTGTGTGTAGTTTTGAGTCTTCATATTAGTATGAAGCTTTGGATGTAAGAAATTCAGTTGTCAAGACCCCGATCCTAAGTCACACCGATCTAGCATGTAACACATCATATCACTTTGCGGCCTCACGCACGGTATTCCCATGGGTGCCGCCTTACCTGGGCCGGGACCGTTTGCGCCTTTTGGCTCACGTATATCATAGTGTCGCTAGCATCCATATGACAAAGAACCCGGGCCGACATGACTAGTCGTGAATCCAAAGTGGCACTAACTTACAGGGACAGGCATACATGAACCAGCAACGAACGTGTCGGTCATCAACGTACTAACCCAAGTCGTAGCAAGCTACAAGGACTTAAAGGAACAACGCGTTACATTTCCCCAAAGGGACAGACACAGGAACGAAGAAGAACACATGCCGGCCAGCCTAAGTGTTCCGGAGCAGTAGCAAGCTACCATGGCTCAGTGGAAGCACTAGGAGACATTTCCCGGTAAGAGAGGCTACCAAGAATAAACAACTAGGTTGTCGGATCCCACACATACCAAGCATTTCAATAACATACACACAATATACTCGATATGTGCAAATACAACACGACATCACAACAAAACGCTATGACTCAGAGTATTTATTCATTAGGCTCTGAGGAGCCAAGTATTACAAACATGGGTCTCATGACCAAACATACAGAGCATACAAGCAACAAGCACATGTGGAAGTTTAACATGTCTGAGTACAGACGTCTACAAATGAAAAAGGCTGAGAAGCCTGACTATCTACTAGTTCCTGCCGACGCACAAGATCGTAGCTGAGGTATCAAGCTAAACGTCAAAGTCCACGCGGAACTACTAGCAAGACTGAAGTCTATCTGTAAAAACATAAATTAAGCAAACGTGAGTACAAATGTACCCAGCAAGACTTACATCAGAGCTAACTACATATGCATCAGTATCAACAAAGGGGGTGGTGGAATTTAACTACAGCAAGCCAGCTTTCACTCGGTGGCTATCCTGAACTACGACTGCAAGCAACTCTTTTGAGGTGGCGCACATGAGTCCACATATTCACCATATCAATACACCACTATGGATCTGCTCCCGTCTCGCTACGAGAAGGCCATCCATAGCACTCACGCTTATCTTGCACATTTTAGAGTGTCCACTTTCACTTGTCTATGAACTGTTATAGGCAACCCAGAAATCCTTTACCGCGGACACGGCTATTCGAATAGATCATGTTAACCCTGCAGGGGTGTACTTCTTCACACACGCTCTCGCCACTTATCGCCATGTACACGTCATCTATCTCGGCAACCTTCAAGCGGAAGCCTGGCGAGAGTGTTGGCCACGACCTGACTAACCACACAAGTCTCTAGTCCAGGTTTATCGCCTATTCAGGTTCCATCCGTAGGGAGTCCGGCCGAGGTTTCCACATACGGCCCCAAAGTATGAGAGCAGGGTTCCCGAGGCACCAAACGGGCGTCCCAGTACACCGTGCCTCGTGCCTACCACATCACAGCCCACCCATTGGGTCAGTGCTGCGCACGGCCTCCAGTATACTACAAACACCAGAAACTACTTGCAACTCCTGGACAGAGGACAAGGGCGGTTAATAAGTCGAGAGAGTCAATTAAGGATCCCAATGTGTGGTAGTAGCTGTTCAGGGATCACAAACACAGAACTCAGTTCCTGAGGACGGTTTCAATGAGACAACGCACCATGTACTCCTACATGGCCTCTCGTCGCTACCTTTATCAAATCATGTTCACACACTTAGCTCACACACAGTAGGCACATGTTCATCACCATTCTAATTCATCCCCGATGAATCAGACCAGACTCAACTCTAAGCAGTAGTAGGCATGACAAACAAGCATGAATGAGTAGGGACACCAGGGCTCAAACAACTCCTCCTCATGCTAGTGGGTTCCATCTATTTACTGTGGCAATGACAGGTCATGCAGAGGAAAAGGGGTTCAACTACCGGAGCATGTAACAGATGAATCATTGTTGTCCTAATGCAATAAAAGAGAGCAAGAGCGAGAGAGTGGGATTGTATCGGAATGAACAAGGGGGTTTTGCTTGCCTGGCACTTCTGAAGATAGAAATAGCTCTTCATCGGTGTCATCGATCTCATCGTCGGAACATCGTCTACTTACAGGGGACAGTTACCGGCAAACAAGGAAGAACACAATCAATGCAATGCTCAATATGATGCATGATCAGAACATGGAAAAATGAGTGTGTTGGGCTAATGCAACTACAACCAGATGGGTTTGAGTCATTTTGAACCAAAGGTTCAATCCCAAACTCAACTTATGAATTCAAATAGTGCCTTATCATGTTTTGCACTAAACATCAAGGTTAAGTTGCTTAAACATGCATGAAACTAGTACAGATGGGCAGATTGGTTTTTTCTGATCATTTTTCATATATAACTTATTTCATTCTGAGTTATGGTTGAATTTCTATGAATTTTAGAAGTTTATAACATTTTCTAAAATAAATAAACCATTTAAGATTTATTTAAATTCCAGAAAATAATTACTGCGTCAACATGATGTCACTGTGATGTCAACCGTCAACAGGGCCGGTCCAGGTCAAACCTGGCAAGTGGGCCCGCGTGTCAGTGTCAAAGTAACTAACCTATTTTAATTAGTACTAATCTAGAAATTAGTTAGGGGCTGGCCCCACATGTCAGTGACTTGGAGGGGAAGTCAAACTGGGTCAACCCGGGTCAAACTCGCCGTAGTTGACCCGGGGCTCGTCGCTGGCAAGGCCAGAGACGGCGGAGGGGCTCAGAATTCCTCCTCCGGCGACCAAATGGTCGGCGGAGGGCATCTATGTGACGCGGGCACTCGTCCGCGTCGAGTAGTGGCGGTGGTTGGGCCTGGGTTGGCCGGAGTCGTCGCCGGCGTCGAGCTCCTGGCGGTGGCCGGAGTTCGAGCGGGGTTGGGTTCGGCGCTACGGCGTGCAGAAGGATGAACCAAAGCGACCACAAGGCTCTATGTGTGGCTGCGAAGTGTTTGGACGGACTAGCGAGAGCAAATGGTCGCCGAAGCTATGTCGGCGATGAGCTCCTGCGGTGGAGCGTCTCGGCTTCGAAGGAGAAGGCGGCTAGAGGATAGAACGAGCTTGGGGAGAAGGGGGAAAAGACGGCGGAGCTCACAGCGAGTGCAGCGGTGGCCTCGGCGAGCTCGGGGAGGCAATAGAACGGGCGCACGGTCGCCGGCGATCTCGGCGGACGAGGTTGAAGGAGACGGCGATGGCGGCGTTCCAGAGCTTCCGGCGTCGCTTGGCTCGGTGCAGAAGACAGGGAAGTCGAGGCGGAGCTCTCGGGCACGTCAGAGGGGCGAGGAGGAGGCGGTGGCCGCGGCAACGACGAGCGGCGGCGATGGTTGCACTCGGGCGCGAGAGGTAGAGAGAGCGGAGGAGGGGAGAAGCACGAGAGAGAGTGAGAGAGGGTCGAGGGGGTTCCAAGGTGGGTGCGTGGCTCTCGGGGCCATCTCCAGTGGCGAGCAGGCAAGCAGGAGGTGGCCAGGCGCGTGTCGGCGTGCTGCGGCCACGCACTCATCCTTCTAGCAGGGGAAGAAGACGACAGGGGAGGCCCAGGTGGGCTGGGTCGCTAGCTGGGCCGCCGGGTGGACTAGCCAGGTGGGCTGCACTAGAGGCACTACAAAAAAATACACTTCCGTGATGATACGTGTTTGTCACAGTAGGTCGCTTTTTTGTCATGCATGTACATCCATGACGATTTTATGACAGAATCAAGATAGTCATACCTGTGCTGTCGTAGAAATGTTCCATGACATTACCAAGATTATCATCACGGAAGTGTCCACTTCCATGACGATAAGTCGCGCGTCACAGAAGTGCTTTCATCAAGGGTGACCGACACGTGGCATCCACCGTAACGAAACGCCGTTAAGCTATCGGGTCGGGTTTTGGATCCGATAACCCATTAACAGCCCCGACCAATGGGGATTTTCCATGTGTAAAATCATCATTGGCTGGAGGAAACACGTGTCAGCTCACCGTTGGGACAGATGTCATCCGCTCAATGGACCGAAGGCGCCTATGATACGGCGACACGTGGCACGGCCCAACAAAGGCCCATTCCTGTGAAAAGGCCGGCCCGTTTGACTTGGTCAAAAGGTGGCAGGCCGGCCCACGGAAAGCCTGTCAACGGCCTGTTCGCATATAGCCCATTTACAGCCCGCTAACCCAGGGCCCGTTACGCCCTATCCGAATTAGGCCCAGTAGCGTCATCTGGGCCGTCCAATATGATTCAGCCCGTTTTAACTTCCGGCCCATGTGTGGCCCATGACTTCTTTCGGCCCATATGAGGACCTTTGTAACTCTTGGCCCATTAACGGCCCGTGGTGAAACAGGCCCGTAATGAACAGTGTATCACTTTATACCCATTAACGGCCCGTTATTCCATTGGGCCGTTTCCAGCCCAAGTTATCTTTCGGCCTTCTCAGGGCCCATTGATTCTTGGGCTCATTTGCAGCATTCGGTTACATACGGCCCGTTACTGTCATTTTCTGCTTGTGGGCCAAATTCAGCCCGTCGTTACAGTCGGCCCGTTTGCGGACCGTTAATACGTTGGGCCGTTTTCATGTAAAAAAACCCGTTGGGCTATTTTCATAGAGTTATCAAATACGGCCTATTAACAGCCCGTAGAAGGCCCATGGATCGTACGGCCCGTAGAAGGCCCATGGACCCTACGGCCCGTAGAAGGCCCATGGACCCTAAGGCCCGTATAGAAGGCCAATGGATCCTACGGCCGGACGAAGGCCCATGGATCATACGGCCTGTAGGAGGCCCATGGTTACAACAGTCCGTGTGTTGCCACAATTATTTTGGCCTAGTTACCAAAAATAGGCTATTGTGGCCACTAGAAAAAAACAGAAAAAGAACTGCAGTGACTACAAGCAAACAACTAAACAAGACAAAGAGGAAATAAATAAGCAAGCAATTAACACTAGCCTATTACCGCTATTACACATATTACATCCACTGGGCATCAAAGTTCGCCACCAGTGCAAATATAGGGAACAAAGCAGCACATTACATACACTGGCCGTCAAAATTGGCCACCAGTGCAAATAAACGCGGCAGCAAAACAAGAGCATAACTGAAACAACTTCAGAAGAGCTCATGAAACGTTATCCTGGGTATCCACCATGCTGGCAATAAGCTTAGCAAGCTGATTAGCTTTGTCCTGTTTGGCGCTAAAATCCTCCAACGCTTGCTGTTGCACTAGAAAGTATGCATCTGAATGCTCCAGGGACTTCCGCAGTCCTTCCGCTTCTTGTCGCAGCACAGCTGATCGATGTCTTTCAGCTTGTAGTTGAGAATCAAGAAACCGAACTGATTCAGACAGTGAGTTTGAATAGCTTGTGCAAGCGGTAGTGGCCAGTAACTCGAACACTAAACCAAGACAGGACTTTGGGGTTGTCTCGCTATCTTGAAGATAGTCTTCCTTAGTAGTTTTATCAGCTTTGTTGGAGACCAACAAGGATGTGTCACTATCCTAAACCTTATCTGCATTACTTCCTTTACCATTGCTTAATAAGGCACTCTTCCCCAATATTCTGTCAGCATTCTAAAGAAGAAACAAGCAGACACATAACAAGTTTAGCATGTACTAGTATATGAAACTCATTTCGGTGAACCAGTTCATTAGTAAGGTGGACAGGATTAAACTACCAAGTCTTCTATTGCCAAGTACTAGTACATAATAAAAGCATCAAACAAACATATATCTATGTCCTATGGTCACTTCATTGTCTTGCCAAATCAAAATAGAGACACGGTTCAAATCATATCAGTTCAAGACAAAGCAGCAGTGAAAGAATACAAAGCGTGGGAAACTACACGGCACAACAAGATTTCATATGGGTACCACGGGTCTACATGTACAACAACACTATTGGCTCTGTTGTGATGCTAGTAATGTGCATGATATGAAGGTCAACTGTATACACAATTGAAATTGAAATCAACAGAGCTATTGATAAGAGCAAACCTGTTAAAGAAACATGCGTGAACATACCTGCTGTGCCATTGGAGTTTCGATTGGATCCTTCAATTTAAAAATAAGTTTGTATGAGTAAATACAGTGATACAAGAGCAAAGCAATCATAGTTAAAAAAGGCGCGCCTAAGCGAGCGTTTAAGCGCGCCTAGGCTCTAGGCGTTGGCAAAATGCATTGCGCATAACTACGCATAATCTGTGCATAACTGCGCATAAGCATGCGCTTTGGTCAGTAAAGCGCAAGGCGGTGGCAAAACGCACAATTAACGCCTAGCGCTTTTTTGAACTATGATAGCAATGGAATCTTAAATTAGAAAAGTTGTTCTTCAGATTTAGGCACTTGTTCTACATGAACAGAGTACAGTAAGACGCAAGAATATAATACTTAAAAATAGAAAATGAGCTCATAGACCTTACCACATTCTTGGTTCGGGACCAGTACAGAACAAGGCGTTCCCAGTCATCATCCAGTAAATGTGTCTCAGGAGAACATAAGGGAATTTGATGAGTTTATTTGCCGGTGAAGTACGTTTTCTTTAGGTAATTCCGATACTGCCACCAAGCATTCTTGAAGATAGCAGAGGTATTAGCACAGGTTACCTCATCCTGAGTTTCCAAATCGGTCCTTCTCTATAGAGAAAAATGGGAAAATTTGCTGTATTATAACCATCATGGAGGTAGGATGTATGGGACGAAGCAAAGTAATTGCCATGAATAACATTACTTCAACAAAACTCCTGGACAAACACCTGCAACTGGCATTTTCCTTCATCTTCAGTATAATATTTCCAAGATGGGAAGATACGCACATACGATTTAACAACATCAAAAGCAATAGATGCTAAACTACGACTAGCTGGTTGTGCTTCCTCCATAGCAATAGGCGTACTAACTGGTGGAGTTGGGGTTCGCTGTGATAGTACTGGCCCTTTGGGCACTGGAGCTGCCTTACTAACTGCTCTTGATTGGGAGCTCTGTGGTGGAGATGGTGCTGTGTCAACAGGAACTGGGTTACTATCGGCTGGGGCTGGGGTTAGATTGGGTGAAGCTGGTTCTCTGTCCATCGCAGTAGGGGTACAATCTGCGAGAGTTTGGGTTATGTGTGGTAGGGCTGGTTCTTGTGCATGTACCACCGGGGTGCTATCTCCACCAAGAGGTAGCACTGTTTTATTTGAAGACCGTGTTTTTAGTCCGCTAGATACTGGCATCACCCGCTCCAATTCAAATGGCTGATAAACAGGAAACATAGTTGAATGAACGGACATTGTATGAGAGACAGATGCAATAGATAGTGTGGAAAAAAGAGGGCATGAAATAGTTGACATGTATATTGTTTAACTAAAACGGATAGCATGACATAATTTCACATATATGATGTCTATCTAAACTAGATAGCATAGCATAACATAATTCAAAGATATGATGAATAACTAAACAGGATCCCATGACATAATTCACCTACATGTTATCTAAGTAATCAGGATCGCGTCATTTAATTCACATATGTGATTTATATGCTAAACAGAGGGCATTCGATATGATGTCTGAACTAAGAAAATAGTGTTGAATATTGTGTATATGATGTCTAAACTATGCAATGCAAGACACCGTATGCATGATATGAGCAGTATAACCGTGCCAAGTTAGATCATACACCTCAGTGGGGGAATAGGACTGGTCATCTGTCTCTGAATCCATCTCTGAGGAGCTATCGGGACCCAACAAGAGATCTGCTTCAAAAGGTAGCACTGTCTGCTCTGAAGGCCTTGTTTTCACTCCAGATTTTTCCATCTCCCACCCAAATGGCTGATTCACAGGAAGAGTAGTTTAATGTACAAACATTGTCGACAAATGGAAATTTAATGAAGAGAAGGATGGGCAAGATATCATTCAAATATATGGTGCCTGGTTAAACAGGATGGCATTGCACATTTCACATATATTATGGCTGGCTAAAAGACATGAGATTGCATAATTCCCATATATGATATAGAAACTAAACAGGTGGCATTACAGAACATGTCTAAACTAAGAGATGACATATATGATGTCAAAAGTAGGCACTACAAGGCAACATATGCATGATATGACTAACATCATCATGCCAAGGTAGAGCAAACAACTTGGGGGGTAAATAGGAGTGGTCAGCGGCGTCTGAATCCGCCTCAGAACAGATATCCTCCTCTGGATTACAATCTAGAGAGGGGTGGGGAGGGTTTGCCATTGAACCCACCATGGAGTGATGTCTGCATAACATTGTATTGCCGCGCAAAACTCTTCTCTTTTTCTCTACATGTTCAGCATGACTGTGTACAATATCTGACATGCATATGAAAAAAATATGGTGAGATTATGTAAGGAGAGCATGCAGAAATTTAGAGTGATGGTAACAACCAGTGGATGGACGTTTTTCCGTTGAACCAAAATAGCCCTAATGGATCGACGTGAATGTATAGTAATAAGTGATGCAACAAGTGTACAACCTCTTTGCCGTAGCCGTGTCGACCTCAACATCATTGGGTTGGTCGCTGAAGCAGTTGAGGCAGAGGTGGCTGTCGGAGGTGTGGAGGAAGATCTGAGGAATCTGTAGACGGCATCCAGGGCACTGCTCTGTTGTGATGGATCGTTCTGTCGTTGGAGCAGCTCCGGTGAGCCGTAAGACATCAAGGCTGAAGCAGCACAAGACAGACATCGTCAATCTCAAGTGGGATTCTAATAGCATCTCCAATAGATGATGTAAAATGGATGTAAAATTAACATCACTAAAAACCACCTGACTACAACAAATGAGGTAAAAACTGTTGACTCTGAACTTAACTATCGAAACTGAAATTTACTGTGGATTCTGAATGCTACTGTCAAAACTGAACGCAATGGTAGCAGAGAGGCACTTGACATGTAGTTTAGGGAGGGCCTGCAGTTCATCTTCAACCTGCACCCCCCTGAGCCGCCAGCCACCACCGGCCGAACCGTCGGCCCCAACGCCGCCTCGGCGCCCCGAAACAACTCGCCACCGCCGCCCCGGCCAGCCCTCTAGGCCCCCCGCCCCCACCCAGAACCCTAAGATAGATAGTGGGGTACCTCTTCGGCGAGCCCCCGTCCCCGCTGCGGGTGGTTCTTCCTTAACTCCGCCGAGCCCCCCAACCCCTGAAAATCGACTGACCCAAAAGTCGATTCAGTCGACTGAAGTGTGGCCTAATCGGAGCAGAGCAGCAGCACGAGCGAGGGGGAGAGCAGCAGCAGCAGCTGGGCGAGCGAGCGATCGAGCGAGAGCCAGAGCAGCAGCAGCAGCGCATGCGAGCGTGCGAGAGCCGGAGCAGCAGCACCAGATCCGGCTGGTATGGACGCCACCGCCTAAGGGGCCTCGCACTGGGGGAGAGCCGCCGTGGAGATATCGCTCACGGCGCCGGCTTCAAGGTAGCCGCTCCATGGGGGTGCGGGATGGAGCACCGTCGGCGACGGGAGGTCGAGTTAAGGAGAAGGTGCGATGCGATGAGTGTACAACCTCTTTGGTGGCGCCGAGTAGGCCTCGGCTTCGTCCGAGGAGTCGGTGAGGATGCTGCGGTTCCACTGGAGTAGGTTAAGGCGGCGTTGTGGGGATGGAGCAGCCGCGATAGACGAGGCGATCGTCGGAGCAGCTCCTTGGAGGTGGAGGATGGGGCGGCTGAACCGGCGGGACGGCGAGATGGACGACGGATCCTCATCCGGGGAGGTGGACGAGGGACGTCGAGCTATTGCGGTGGACGACATCGTCGGGGAAGAGGCTCCGGCTGGGCAGCAGTGATGTGGCGGACGGAGGAGGGTGGGGTTTCGCGGCTGAAGCGGAGAGGTTATGGCGGCCTGGGATTTCGAATGGCGAAAAGGGGGCGATGGGAAGGGGTGAAGCATGACTTAGGGACGCGCTTGTCCAAAATGTAGGGTGTGTTACAAAAGTACCCCCCACCGATTTGAACTAGCGGCCCTTTCGGCTCAGGGTTAGAAGGGGGATTTCGCGTGTCGGGATTTGGCAGCTGGAGGGTGTTTTCGCGCGCGTTGTAATTTCGGGATAGCAAGGCGCGGGTTGTGAAGGCGCCAGTTTTGGGAGCACGATATCTGAATTTTCGGGATATAACAAGACGCGGGTTGAATTTTAGGGACAAGCATAACGTGTAGTAATATTGTACTTGTATGTACCAAATCAATTCGCACTTCCCTCAACCAAAAAGAAAACGAAAAAAATAAAACTATTCACACCACACAAAGAGAGAGTCTTGCCCCGTTTTACTATACAAATGCTATTCAAAGCTACTCCCTCCGTCCATCTATATAGGGCCTAATGCGTTTTTCGATGCTAACTTTGACCAAATATTAGAGCAATGATATATGACATGCAACTTACACAAAGCACATCGTTAAATTCGTCTGTGAAAGGTTCTTTGAATGATATAATTTTCACATTGTGCATGTCATGTACTATTAATCTTGTCAATAGTCAAAGGCGGTCTTAAAAAGCTCATTACGCCCTATATAGATGGAAGGAGGGAGTATGAATCCATGTTATGTCCGATTAAATTTTTTCACTTGCTGTATAATGCATGTAACCTACTCATACCAACATTTTTGTGCATTCCAAATGTATGTACTACCGCTGCAATTCGAACTAAATTTGAATTCGTTTCTCTATTTCAATAAGAATCTACAATCATTATTGTTGCCAACTTCAACCATCATAGTTTCCTTGCTATCCGCCAGATATAAATCGGACGGCCTATAATGCAGGATGGCGGGCACACCATCATCAACAACTCCGTTTTTTATGAGAGTAGAGATAAAATATATTAAATGTAGCATAACATGTTCATAACCACACCATGTGTATCACCGTTATATATATTCACACATGCGTCGGTTTGAAACACTATGATAAATTCTTCAAATATCCGAATTCGCTTTTTATAATGAAGTATATATGATCTCTATTCGTCTTTTACACCCACACAACCCTCTTATCTTTGTAGATAGCGCTAACTTTCTCTTGTGCATGCACACGCCCGCAGCCCTCTCACCCTCCCTCAGCATTCTCTAGCTCCATCGCGCAAATTCATCTTTTCACTTTAGGTCGTTCACCCACGGTGTGTGTAGGCCCCCCCAGCTCCTTCTTTACGGCACACATCGATCGATATGCCTCTCTAGTCAGGTGTGCCTAGCACAAACCCAAGCTTCCCCTCTTCTCTTGTCACCGTCCATGCCTCACTCCCACCACTCTTTTCATTATTCTCGTACTCGCACACTCCTCCCCCCTCGATATAGTATGCCTCTCGTACCACCTCCTACATGCATCCCTCTCTCTCTATCCTTCTCCTCGTGCTTCATTAGCTTCTAACACACACATGCATGTATACCAATCGATCTCCCAACATATACCTAGATCGACTTTAACTACCCCCCCATCGATCAACGTACCTCACAAGTTATGTCTCTCCTTTCTCTAACAAAGGGCGATTGATCTTCCTATGTAGTTATGTCTGCTTACCACAGGCACATCGTCCCCCCTCATCATTCGTGCATGCCTCCTGACCCGTCTCTCATACGCACGTGCACAGACAACAAGCAGCCATCTCCTCTCTTAATGATATTGCGGGCGTGCCCTCCGTTTGTCTAGCAAGCCTATCCCACCATTTGTTAGAAGCAACTCCACTACCACCCCCTCCAACACTCTAGCTCTGTCTCTCTCCCAACCTTATTCCTCTCCTGCGGATATGCATGGATGCCGGTCGATCTCCCTTAATACATGAGGCAGATCGATCTCCTTAATACATGAGGTAGGCCTCTCTCCTCCTCCACACATATGAAGGAAATATGCCCTAGAGGCAATAATAAAGTTATTATTTATTTCTTTATATCATGATAAATGTTTATTATTCATGCTAGAATTGTATTAACCGGAAACATAATACATGTGTGAATACATAGACAAACAGAGTGTCACTAGTATGCCTCTACTTGACTAGCTCGTTGATCAAATATGGTTATGTTTCCTAGCCATAGACATGAGTTGTCATTTGATTAACGGGATCACATTATTACGAGAATGATGTGATTGACTTGACCCATTCCGTTAGCTTAGCACTCGATCGTTTAGTATGTTGCTATTGCTTTCTTCATGACTTATACATGTTCCTATGACTATGAGATTATGCAACTCCTGTTTATCGGAGGAACACTTTGTGTGCTACCAAACGTCACAACGTAACTGGGTGATTATAAATGTGCTCTACAGGTGTCTCCAAAGGTACTTGTTGGGTTGGCGTATTTCGAGATTAGGATTTGTCACTCCGATTGTAGGAGAGGTATCTCTGGGCCCACTCAGTAATACACATCACTATAAGCCTTGCAAGCATTGTGACTAAAGAGTTAGTTGCGGGATGATGTATTACGGAACAAGTAAAGGGACTTGCCGGTAACGAGATTGAACTAGGTATCGAGATACCGACGATCGAATCTCGGGCAAGTAACATATCGATGACAAAGGGAACAACGTATGTTGTTATGCGATCTGACCGATAAAGATCTTCGTAGAATATGTGGGAACCAATATGAGCATCCAGGTTCCGCTATTGGTTATTGACCGGAGAGGTGTCTCGGTCATGTCTACATAGTTCTCAAACCCGTAGGGTCCGCACGCTTAACGTTACAATGATAGTTATATTATGAGTTTATATGTTTTGATGTACCGAAGGTTGTTCGGAGTCCCGGATGTGATCACGGACATGACGAGGAGTCTCGAAATGGTCGAGACATAAAGATTGATATATTGGAAGCCTATGTTTGGACATCGGAAGTGTTCCGGGTGAAATCGGGATTTTTCCAGAGTACCGGGAGGTTACCGGAACCCCCCGGTAACTTAATGGGCCTTAGTGGGCCTAGGTGGAAGAGAGGAGAGGAGGCCAGGGCAGGGCCGCGCGCCCCTCCCCCCAGTCCGAATAGGACAAGGAGAGGGGGGCGGCGCCCCCCTTCCTTCCCCCCCTCCACCTTTTCCCCCTTCCTCTCCTAGTCCAACATGGAAAGGGGGGAGTCCTACTCCCGGTAGGAGTAGGACTCCTCCTGGCGCGCCTCTCCTCCCTTGGCCGGCGGCCTCCCCCTTGCTCCTTTATATACGGGGGCAGGGGGCACCTCTCGACACACAATTGATCTACGATCTTTTAGCCGTGTGTGGTGCCCCCCTCCGCCATATTACACCTCGATAATATCGTAGCGGAGCTTAGGCGAAGCCCTACGTCGGTAGAACATCATCATCGTCACCACGCCGTCGTGCTGATGAAACTCTCCCTCAACACTCGGCTGGATCGGAGTTCGAGGGACGTCATCGAGCTGAACGTGTGCTGAACTCGGAGGTGCCGTGCGTTCGGTACTTGATAGGTCGGATCGTGAAGACGTACAACTACATCAACCGCGTTGTGTTAACGCTTCCGCTTTCGGTCTACGAGGGTACGTGGACAACACTCTCCCCTCTCGTTGCTATGCATCACCATGATCTTGCGTGTTCGTAGGAAATTTTTTGAAATTACTACGTTCCCCAACAGTGGCATCCGAGCCAGGTTTTATGCGTTGATGTTATGCACGAGTAGAACACAAGTGGGTTGTGGGCGATATAAGTCATACTGCTTACCAGCATGTCATACTTTGGTTCGGCGGTATTGTGAGATGAAGCGGACCGGACCGACATTACGCGTACGCTTACGCGAGACTGGTTTCACCGTTGCGAGCACTCGTTGGTTAAAGGTGACTAGCGGGTGTCTGTCTCTCTCACTTTAGTTGAACCGAGTGTGGCTACGCCCGGTCCTTGCGAAGGTTAAAACAGCACCAACTTGACAAACTATCGTTGTGGTTTTGATGCGTAGGTAAGAACGGTTCTTGCTAAGCCCGTAGCAGCCACGTAAAACTTGCAACAACAAAGTAGAGGACGTCTAACTTGTTTTTGCAGGGCATGTTGTGATGTGATATGGTCAAGACATGATGCTATATTTTATTGTATGAGATGATCATGTTTTGTAACCGAGTTATCGGCAACTAGCAGGAGCCATATGGTTGTCGGTTTATTGTATGCAATGCAATCGCCATGTAATTGTTTTACTTTATCACTAAGCGGTAGCGATAGTCGTAAAAGCAATAGTTGGCGAGACGACAACGATACTACGATGGAGATCAAGGTGTCGCGCCGGTGACGATGGTGATCATGACGGTGCTTCGGAGATGGAGATCACAAGCATAAGATGACGATGGCCATATCATATCACTTTATATTGATTGCATGTGATGTTTATCTTTTATGCATCTTATCTTGCTTTGATTGACGGTAGCATTATAAGATGATCTCTCACTAAAATTTCAACATAAAAGTGTTCTCCCTGAGTATGGACCGTTGCGAAAGTTCTTCGTGCTGAGACACCACGTGATGATCGGGTGTGATAAGCTCTACGTTCAAATACAACGGGTGCAAAACAGTTGCACACGCGGAATACTCATGTTAAACTTGACGAGCCTAGCATATGCAGATATGGCCTCGGAACACGGAGACCGAAAGGTCGAGCATGAATCACATAGTAGATATGATCAACATAGTGATGTTCACCATTGAAACTACTCCATCTCACGTGATGATCGGACATGGTTTAGTTGATATGGATCACGTGATCACTTAGAGGATTAGAGGGATGTCTATCTAAGTGGGAGTTCTTAAGTAATATGATTAATTGAACTTGAATTTATCATGAACTTAGTACCTGATAGTATGTTGCTTGTCTATGTTAATTGTAGATAAATGGCCCGTGCTGTTGTTCCATTGAATTTTAATGCGTTCCTTGAGAAAGCAAAGTTGAAAGATGATGGTTGCAATTACACGGACTGGGTCCGTAACTTGAGGATTATCCTCATTGCTGCACCGAAAAATTACGTCCTGGAAGCACCGCTGGGTGCCAGGCCTCCTGCAAGAGCAACACCAGAAGTTATGAACGTCTGGCAGAGCAAAGCTGATGACTACTCGATAGTTCAGTGTGCCATGCTTTACGGCTTAGAACCGGGTCTTCAACGACGTTTTGAATGTCATGGAGCATATGAGATGTTCCAGGAGTTGAAGTTAATATTTCAAGCAAATGCCCGGATTGAGAGATATGAAGTCTCCAATAAGTTCTACAGCTGCAAGATGGAAGAGAATAGTTCTGTCAGTGAGCATATACTCAAAATGTCTGGGTATAATAATCACTTGATTCAACTGGGAGTTAATCTTCCGGATCATAGCGTCATTGACAGAATTCTTCAATCACTGCCACCAAGCTACAAGAGCTTCGTGATGAACTATAACATGCAAGGGATGAATAAGACAATTCCTGAGCTCTTCGCAATGCTAAAGGCAGCGTAGGTAGAAATCAAAAAGTAGCATCAAGTGTTGATGGTCAATAAGACCACTAGTTTCAAGAAAAAGGGCAAAGGGAAGAAGAAGGGGAACTTCAAGATGAATAGCAAGCAAGTTGCTGTTCAGGAGAAGAAACCCAAGTCTGGACCTAAGCCTGAAACTGAGTGCTTCTACTGCAAGCAGACTGGTCACTGGAAGCGGAACTGCCCCAAGTATTTGGCGGATAAGAAGGATGGCAAGGTTAGCAAAGGTATATGTGATATACATGTTATTGATGTGTACCTTACTAATGCTCGCAGTAGCACCTGGGTATTTGATACTGGTTCTGTTGCTAATATTTGCAACTCGAAACAGGGGCTACGGATTAAGCAAAGATTGGCTAAGGACGAGGTGACGATGTGCGTGGGAAATGGTTCCAAAGTCGATGTGATCGCGGTCGGCATGCTACCTCTACATCTACCTTCGGGATTAGTATTAGACCTAAATAATTGTTATTTTTTGCCAGCGTTGAGCATGAACATTATATCTGGATCTTGTTTGATGCGAGACGGTTATTCATTTAAATTAGAGAATAATGGTTGTTCTATTGATATGAATAATATCTTTTATGGTCATGCACCCTTGAAGAGTGGTCTATTTTTAATGAATCTCGATAGTAGTGACACACATATTCATAATGTCGAAGCCAAAAGATGCAGAGTTAATAATGATAGTGCGACTTATTTGTGGCACTGCCGTTTAGGTCATATCGATGTAAAGCGCATGAAGAAACTCCATACTGATGGACTTTTGGAATCACTAGATTATGAATCACTTGGTACTTGCGAACCGTGCCTCATGGGCAAGATGACTAAAACACCGTTCTCCGGAACTATGGAGAGAGCAACAGATTTATTTGAAATCATACATACAGATGTATGTGGTCCGATGAATATTGAGGCTCGTGGCGGATATCGTTATTTTCTCACCTTCACAGATGATTTAAGCAGATATGGGTATATCTACTTAATGAAACATAAGTCTGAAACATTTGAAAAGTTCAAAGAATTTCAGAGCGAAGTTGAAAATCATCGTAACAAGAAAATAAAGTTTCTACGATCAGATCGTGGAGGAGAATATTTGAGTTACGAGTTTGGCCTACATTTGAAACAATGCGGAATAGTTTCGCAACTCACGCCACCCGGAACACCACAGCGTAATGGTGTGTCCGAACGTCAGAATCGTACTTTACTAGATATGGTGCGATCTATGATGTCTCTTACTTATTTACCGCTATCGTTTTGGGGTTATGCTTTAGAGACGGCTGCATTCACTCTAAATAGGGCACCATCAAAATCCGTTGAAACGACACCTTAGGAACTATGGTTTGGCAAGAAACCAAAGTTGTCGTATCTTAAAGTTTGGGGTTGCGATGCTTATGTGAAGAAACTTCAACCTGATAAGCTCGAACCTAAATCGGAGAAATGTGTCTTCCTAGGATACCCAAAGGAGACTGTTGGGTACACCTTCTATCACAGATCCAAAGGCAAGACATTCGTTGCTAAGAATGGATCCTTTCTAGAGAAGGAGTTTCTCTCGAAAGAAGTGAGTGGGAGGAAAGTAGAACTTGATGAGGTAACTGTACCTGCTCCCTTATTGGAAAGTAGATCATCACGGAAACCTGTTTCTGCGACACCTACACCAATTAGTGGGGAAGTTAATGATAATGATCATGAAACTTCAGATCAAGTTATTACTGAACCTCGTAGGTCAACCAGATTAAGAGTCGCACCAGAGTGGTACGGTAATCCTGTTCTGGAGGTTATGTTACTAGACCATGACGAACCTAGGAACTATGAAGAAGCGATGGTGAGCCTAGATTCCGCAAAATGGCTTGAAGCCATGAAATCCGAGATGGGATCCATGTATGAGAACAAAGTATGGACTTTGGTTGACTTGCCCGATGATCGGCAAGCCATTGAAAATAAATGGATCTTTAAGAAGAAGACTGACGCTGACGGTAATGTTACTGTCTATAAAGCTCGACTTGTTGCAAAAGGTTTTCGACAAGTTCAAGGGATTGACTACGATGAGACCTTCTCACCCGTAGCGATGCTTAAGTCTGTCCGAATCATGTTAGCAATTGCCGCATTTTATGATTATGAAATTTGGCAAATGGATGTCAAAACTGCATTCCTGAATGGATTTCTGGAAGAAGAGTTGTATATGATGCAACCGGAAGGTTTTGTCGATCCAAAGGGAGCTAACAAAGTGTGCAAGCTCCAGCGATCCATTTATGGACTGGTGCAAGCCTCTCGGAGTTGGAATAAACGCTTTGATAGTGTGATCAAAGCATTTGGTTTTATACAGACTTTTGGAGAAGCCTGTATTTACAAGAAAGTGAGTGGGAGCTCAGTAGCATTTCTGATATTATATGTGGATGACATATTGCTGATTGGAAATGATATAGAATTTCTGGATAGCATAAAGGGATACTTGAATAAGAGTTTTTCAATGAAAGACCTCGGTGAAGCTGCATATATATTAGGCATCAAGATCTATAGAGATAGATCAAGATGCTTAATTGGACTTTCACAAAGCACATACCTTGACAAAGTTTTGAAGAAGTTCAAAATGGATCAAGCAAAGAAAGGGTTCTTGCCTGTACTACAAGGTGTGAGATTGAGTAAGACTCAATGCCCGACCACTACAGAAGATAGAGAGAAGATGAAAGATGTTCCCTATGCTTCAGCCATAGGCTCTATCATGTATGCAATGCTGTGTACCAGACCTGATGTGTGCCTTGCTATAAGTTTAGCAGGGAGGTACCAAAGTAATCCAGGAGTGGATCACTGGACAGCGGTCAAGAACATCCTGAAATACCTGAAAAGGACTAAGGATATGTTTCTCGTTTATGGAGGTGACAAAGAGCTCATCGTAAATGGTTACGTTGATGCAAGCTTTGACACTGATCCGGACGATTCTAAATCGCAAACCGGATACGTGTTTACATTGAACGGTGGAGCTGTCAGTTGGTGCAGTTCTAAGCAAAGTGTCGTGGCGGGATCTACGTGTGAAGCGGAGTACATAGCTGCTTCGGAAGCAGCAAATGAAGGAGTCTGGATGAAGGAGTTCATATCCGATCTAGGTGTCATACCTAGTGCATCGGGACCAATGAAAATCTTTTGTGACAATACTGGTGCAATTGCCTTAGCAAAGGAATCCAGATTTCACAAGAGAACCAAGCACATCAAAAGACGCTTCAATTCCATCCGGGATTTAATCCAGGTGGGAGACATAGAAATTTGCAAGATACATACGGATCTGAATGTTGCAGACCCGTTGACTAAGCCTCTTCCACGAGCAAAACATGATCAGCACCAAGACTCCATGGGTGTAAGAATCATTACTGTGTAATCTAGATTATTGACTCTAGTGCAAGTGGGAGACTGAAGGAAATATGCCCTAGAGGCAATAATAAAGTTATTATTTATTTCCTTATATCATGATAAATGTTTATTATTCATGCTAGAATTGTATTAACCGGAAACATAATACATGTGTGAATACATAGACAAACAGAGTGTCCCTAGTATGGCTCTACTTGACTAGCTCGTTGATCAATGATGGTTATGTTTCCTAGCCATAGACATGAGTTGTCATTTGATTAACGGATGTAGTCATTAGGATAATGATGTGATTGACTTGACCCATTCCGTTAGCTTAGCACTCGATCGTTTAGTATGTTGCTATTGCTTTCTTCATGACTTATACATGTTCCTATGACTATGAGATTATGCAACTCCCATTTACCGGAGGAACACTTTGTGTGCTACCAAATGTCACAACATGACTGGGTGATTATAAAGGTGTTCTACAGGTGTCTCCAAAGGTACTTGTTGGGTTGGCGTATTTCGAGATTAGGATTTGTCACTCCGATTGTCGGAGAGGTATCTCTGGGCCCACTCAGTAATACACATCACTATAAGCCTTGCAAGCATTGTGACTAAAGAGTTAGTTGCGGGATGATGTATTACGGAACGAGTAAAGAGACTTGCCGGTAACGAGATTGAACTAGGTATCGAGATACCGACGATCGAATCTCGGGCAAGTAACATACCGATGACAAAGGGAACAACGTATGTTGTTATGCGGTCTGACCGATAAAGATCTTCGTAGAATATGTGGGAACCAATATGAGCATCCAGGTTCCGCTATTGGTTATTGACCGGAGAGGTGTCTCGGTCATGTCTACATAGTTCTCGAACCCGTAGGGTCCGCACGCTTAACGTTACGATGATAGTTATATTATGAGTTTATATGTTTTGATGTACCGAAGGTTGTTCGGAGTCCCGGATGTGACCACGGACATGACGAGGAGTCTCGAAATGGTCGAGACATAAAGATTGATATATTGGAAGCCTATGTTTGGACATCGGAAGTGTTCCGGGTGAAATCGGGATTTTTCCGGAGTACCGGGAGGTTACCGGAACCCCCCGGTAACTTAATGGGCCTTAGTGGGCCTAGGTGGAAGAGAGGAGAGGAGGCCAGGGCAGGGCCGCACGCCCCTCCCCCTAGTCCAAATAGGACAAGGAGAGGGGGGCGGCGCGCCCCTTCCTTCCTCCCCTCCACCTTTTCCCCCTTCCTCTCCTAGTCCAACATGGAAAGGGGGAGTCCTACTCCCGGTAGAAGTAGGACTCCTCCTGGCGCGCCTCTCCTCCCTTGGCCGGCGGCCTCCCCTTGCTCCTTTATATACGGGGGCAGGGGGGCACCTCTCGACATACAATTGATCAACGATCTTTTAGCCGTGTGTGGTGCCCCCCTCCACCATATTACACCTCGATAATATCGTAGTGGAGCTTAGGCGAAGCCCTGCGTCGGTAGAACATCATCATCGTCACCACGCCGTCTTGCTGACGAAACTCTCCCTCAACACTCGGCTGGATCGGAGTTCGAGGGACGTCATCAAGATGAACGTGTGCTGAACTCGGAGGTGCCCTGCGTTCGGTACTTGATCGGTCGGATCGTGAAGACGTACGACTACATCAACCGCGTTGTGTTAACGCTTCCGCTTTCGGTCTACGAGGGTACGTGGACAACACTCTCCCCTCTCGTTGCTATGCATCACCATGATCTTGCGTGTTCATAGGAAATTTTTTGAAATTACTATGTTCCCCAACAACATATACCAGCCATTGTACCTCTATAGTTAATTGGGCCTCCCTCTTCCCCCACCACACACCGATAGTCGAGCGCTGCAGGTAGGTATCCATGCCACAGAGACAAACTGCACATGTCCCATATTACGTTCCAGTAGGCCAGCCACTCTATATCTTTGACGTGGGCACACACAAATTCGATGGCACTCTTTATCGATCGCGCGCGCACACACACACACATCATCCCTCTCTTCAATTCTATGGACACCTCAAGCCGATGATAACTCCACTATCTTCTCGTGGATCGCCCCCTCTATATATATGTTATATCCAGGACTCTATTTCACACACATTGCATATGTTACATTTTTTGATTGACCCCCCCAAAAAAACTCTCAAGAACCCACACACTATATCTCTCTAGGTTTGTATCTCTCTCACACAACCCCACGTAGGTGGTGTACATATACAAGAAGAGAATAGGTGCACCGTGCACGTACTCACGCTTCGTGCCCAGCCACACCCGCGCGGGTACACGGTGGAGCTCATTTCTTTACGAAATGGCAGCCCACGTGCTAATTTGAATGCCCGTAGCGGTTGTTTACCTAGGGAGGTCGTGTACCACGCGTGCACGAAACAAAGTTCGACTTGACGCGTTGCCGCGTTATTTTTAAATAAAGTTATAGCGCTCAATGGCACGTACACAGAATATAAAATGATTTTTATGGAGAAAAAGGTAGTCCGCTCACTATATACAATGGAGCCTGCCTGCCTGGTTTGTCGCTCTTCAGAGTATCTCACACAAGGCTGCGGTGGCCTCTCTCTCTCTCACCGTTGGTCACTAATCCGGCCGCATCCTGTCCGCCGGGGGAAAGGGAGTATGGTGGCCTCTCTCTCTCTCACCGGTTGTCACTGATCCGGCCGCATCCCGTCCGCCGGGGGAAAGGGAGGATGTGCAACGTTTCTCCGTTTGACGGTGCCGAGGCAGCACGTCCCGATCTGCGATACACGTCGTTCTCTCTGACCAAGCTCCGGCGCGGCAGGGCCTACGCTACCTGCTCGCAGATTCCGCCCGCCGCCGCTCACCTAGTTACATCCTGACGACCTCCAGGTATCCCCTCTGGCCTTGCTCCACTGCCCGTCTTCCCACGTCGCTGCATGTGGATCTTCCATATTTCTTTGCCCAAAATGTAGCTCGTCGGGCGTACTTTCCATATTGCATTCTCGTCCTCACACCGTTTTAGACAAACACAACCGTGTTGTTATCTTCCCTTAGGACAAGGAATATGCTTCTTTTTTGTCGTCGCGTGTGTCATCAACTGTTATTGGCCAGTAATTGTTTCCTTTCTACTCGTTGCTATTGCGACCTTTTGGTGAACTGTACAAATCACTTTTTTCTTAAGAGTGTTTTGTGCAGTTGTACTAAAATGTCACACGGGCAACGTCTCTACATTTCAGTGCGACTGCACAAAGGGAGATTGGTTTTGCTCTATCCTCCTCATGCAACTCTGAGCCTAATCTTCTCCAACTAGTTAGTCTTAAGAGAGACTACAAAGGTGACCGACTTCTATTTGTGTGTTTATTATTTCATCAGCAGTCCTCTATTATCGATATCTTTGGAACAGGGACGCTCAGCTCTATTTTAGTGGAACTGCACAAAATGATCGGAATGTTGCATGCTCCAGACAGCTACTTTTTTCCCAACATGTCTTGTTGATTTAGACAGAGCTGGGGGACGTTGCTGCCAGTGAAAGCATGGATCGATTTTAATTTAACACCTTCTCACAACTCTGCCTTCAGTTGTGATGTAATTATTAGCTCTGGTCTGCTAATAATTGACATGCATTAGCAAGGAAGATAGTTTTTTATTGTTTCCGAAAGAGCATCGATGGCAAGACACGCGAAACAAAAGCTGAAAGCTCACACCATTGTACAATTCATGTCGCTGGAAAATTATTTGTATAGTACGTCAATTATGTAAACAAATGATGGAAGCTTGATAGCATTGCCAGAAGCCTCTTCATCATCCAGGTCCACGTGCCATGCACAAAATTATACTCCTTCGTTCCTAAATATTTGTCTTTTTACAAATTTCAAACGGGCATATTTTAGAGTGTAGATTCACTCATTTTGCTTCGTATGTGTACTCCCTCCGTTCCTAAATATTCTATTCGTCTTTCTAGAGATTTCAACAAGTGACTACATACGGAGCAAAATGAGTGAATCTACACTCTAAAATATGTCTATATACATCCGTATGTGCCAGTCCATTTGAAATCTCTAAAAAGACAAATATTTGAGTAGTCACTCGTTGAAATCTCTAGAAAGACAAATACTTCGGAGTATATTTAAGAACCGAGGGGGTAGTGCACAACCGCATGGGAGACTCAGCCCGGTCGTTGCGCTGCATTAATAGTGAGTAGTGAGCAGTCAAATCATAAGCCCCACCTTTCCCACTGTAAGTTGCTTTGCAGAAGCAACCATCAATACGCTCTTCTTTGAATCCGCTCATACTACTCCATCTGTCACTGTTTATACAGCGCGCTTCAGAAAAAAGAAAAAAAATCTGTGGGACCAAGGCGACTAGCGATCGGCCTGAAAAATAGCATTGGTAGTTATAGCACGGCGTCTATTACTAGAGGGAATAATGCGTACACACATGCATGCAGTGCTTCCGCCCCGGGTACACACATGCATGCACTTACTCCACTCCGTAGTAGTACAGTACATGGAGAGAAACACACATGCATGCACTTACTCCACTCCGTAGTAGTACAGTACATGGAGAGAAAATTGTGGACTTGATTGCGGTTACCACGCCCTAATTAATTGAGGATTAAACCAAACGCGTCTAAAGTCTGTCTTGTGGTGGAAATGCATTGAGAGAAATGCATCATAATGAAGAGCGCCCTGTAAACTGTGACGGAGGGAGGAGTAGTATGAAGGTGCAAAACCATGTACGCGTATGGCCAGTCGGTCAACGCACCTCCTCTTGGCATATCACTGACATGTGGGACAGGAGTGTGAGCAAACCGATTTCAATTGACGGCAAATAGCTAACCCGCCGTTCCTTGAGAGAGACGAGGAGCGAGAACACACAGACAGGCTCGCACGGAGGCCAAGATATATTCGAGCATGGTTGGTTGATCGATATCATTCATTACATGTTGGGTTGCCGTTTTCCACCCTTCTCCGGAATAAACGTGTACTTTATTAGAGATAAAAAAAAAGAGTACAGACGCTCCACCATGCGGTTCTAGTAGTAGTACTACTCGTACTACTGCGCTTGGCTCTTCGCCTCTTCGTGAAGTCGAACAATGATGGTACTCCGCATGTTGGGTACTACAGTGTATGCCTCTGACAATCTGACACCGAATGGACTGATGCATGTCCACCTAGGGTAGGTTGCATTAGTCAAAAGGTGTAAGCGAGCTTCACCTTGTCCTGCAAGCTTCTCCTCGTTCTGCGAGTTGATGGTTGCTATGGCTTAATCTTTTTGCGGGTAATATGGCTTAATCTTTTTGCGGGTAAATGAGAGAGCTTTATTCATATATAAGCATTCTTAGGACGATCAGCCAAGACACTGGTCACTAGGAAGCGAGTTACCCTGCAAAAAAAGAAGTAGGAAGCGAGGTGTTTCATCAAGCCAGCTCTCGGCCACATTCAAAGTGCAGCAAGCACGGTTCGCACGAAGATGCGCCGCAAGGTTTATTGACCTGTTTACATGCTGAATAACAAAAAAAGAGGAAATATTACCGAGCGCTACTATTTGTAACAGGATATGAGCCAGAATTAAGTGAGAATTGTGGCGAGTGTTCCATGCAATCAACTTCCATTATCACATGCGAGAACCCTCGAAGAGAACCAAATGTGTTGAAGATTGCTTTATCACATTTTAAAATTATAATAAGAGTGCAGACGCTCCTCCATCTGGTTCCTAGTACTAGTATAGTACGTACCTTTATAGACTATAGTAGTAGTGCTAGTAAACTTTGCGCTTGGCTGTTCGCCTATTCGGGAAGTCGAACAATAATAGCACTAGTAGTATAGTGTATGCTTCTGGCAATCTGACACCGAATTAACTGTTGCACGTCCACCGCCTGAGCGAGGGAGAGCTTGCATTAGTCAAAAGTTTCTCCTTGTCCTGCGAGCCACCGCGCGCAAGCTTCTCCCGTCCTGCAACCTTCTCCTCGTTCGGCAAGTTGACGGGACACAGCAAAGTAATGCTAGTCCATACTGCCTCCTCTCCGGTTAATATGGCTTAATTTCAAACGAGATAAATACACTGTCTGTCACTGTATATTTGTAAAAATACGGTCAGTGGACTTCATAATACGCTCATTGCGCTCAATATATATATTTTCCGGTGTTTATACGGTCACTAGCTCACCCTGACTGAGTATGTGTGTGCATGCACGTGTAGGTTGAGCACTTGAGCGTGACCGTGTGTGTTCCGTCGTGTGCTCGGACATGCATGCATTAGGGCGTCGCGCGCGTTTTTGCGTCCATGTGTACGTGTGACTGTTGCATACACGTAGGGGGAGTACGTGTAGGGGCCACTAAGGAGCAGTCAAATCACACAGTAAGTTAGTCGGAAGAAGCAACCATCATTTCACTCTTGAATGACACGTACGCAATATAAAATGGTTGATATGGAGAGAAAAAGAAAACCACTATATATACACTAGCAGGAGCCTAAGCTACAAGCCTGCTTGCTTAGGTTGCTCTCTTCACAAGCATAGAACGACGGGCCTGATCCCGCAGCTGGGGGAAGGGAACAATGTTCTGCGTAGACGCGGTCGACATCGGCGAGGGAGAAAACCCACAGTCGGTGCGTCCCAATCGGGGGTCACCGCGGTATGGGCCGATGCCGCGTCCCAACCGCCCTTCTAGCTACAGCCCGACGTCCCAGGTAGTCCATCTTCCTTTTGGAGCCGGCTTGCTCCACTGCCGTAGCTCCATCTCCATGTCGATCTTTCTCTACTTCTACCGGCTTCTACTTGTGATGAGTTTATGTCTCATGAACTAGTGCCAGTACTATTATTCTAATCACACTTCTTCAATATCTTTGCCATCAGGGATGCTCAGGTCGATTTTAGTGGAACTGCACAAAAGCATCGTATGATCCGAGGGTGCCAGCCGTCTTTCCTTCGACAGGTTCTACCTGGCCAGGAAATTAAATCATGTTTAGGGTTTAGGGTTTAAGTCGTAGTGACCCCATCAGTAGTTTTTCTTTCGTACACGCTCTCACAACTTTTTTCTTTAGTTGTGAAGTAAATATTGGCTATGATCTGTGAATCATTGAGATGCATCAGCATGCGTGTTAGTTTTCCTTTGTATTTGATGGAATGTTGTAACGGGGCAACCTTGGAATAGGAATGAAAATGGAGTGGAAAGTTTCCGTTTTTCCGGAGAAAAAATGGAAACGGAGAGAAACCAACGTTTCGTTTCGTTGGATCGCGCCATCGAGCAAAACCAACGTTTAAATCACGTCTGTCGTGTTCGTGTCTCACCCTCCTCCACGGCTCGACCCCACACGGTCGCTCGGCATGCCACTCACCGCAAACCGAGTATACGATAACTTTCCCGCCTGCTTGTCGATGGATCGCGCCATGGAGTACTAGCACTACTGGAAGAGATTGACGAGTTGGGGGAGGACAGCTAGCTGTAGCACGGACTCCCAAGAACTTTTTACATGCATGTTGTAGCCGGCTATTGCGACCTTTGAACGCGGAGCAGCCGCGTGCACCCGGAAGCGGCGCGGGCGACGCTCTCTCGGCCGGCGCGCCGCTTCAATGCCGGCGCCAGTGAGAGGTCGCGTCCGCTCTGGCCGGGCATGAATGCGGCACTGACCGTTTCGGGCGGGAAGCACGCGCGGGTGATGAAGAGGGTTCGGGTTGGTCAGGACCGGCCGTGGCAGCGGTCCGGACGTGCGCAAACAAGAGATGATGTACGTTAATATTGCTGCGTATATAATTAACAACGTAAATAATGTGCCAGTTGGACAAATATGATTGGAGATGGAGATGGAAATGGAATTTTACGTAAACACGGATATGCATGTCTATGTCTATGTGTGTGTGCGCGACGACTCTCGCGACCTGGAAGCGGGGGCGTGTTTTTGATCGAGTTTTCTTTCTTGGTACGTTAGAAAATCAGTTTGTCTAATTCACATCTAGATGTTATTTAAGGATATCACATCTAAGCTCCCACAAGTATATAATGTAGCAACAAGAAACAAAAAAACTAGGAAAAAAATAGACCACAAACAGAGTGGACATCAACTTAGATGTGACATAACTATGTCACATCTAGATGTGTCCTAGACAGACCCTTAAAAAATTGTCCGCCAGTTTTCGTTTCTTTTTTCCGGGAACGCGCGTATTCTATTTAAAACCACTGCTATGGAGAGATTTTTTTACTCCATTATAGCCTCTTGTTTGATAGAGTTTCTCGCGTCTCGCTCTCTCACCCTCTCCATATCAAAACAAGATGACAGTGTCCACTCTATCTCTCTCCTCACCGGTGGTCACAGATCCGGCCGAATCCCGTCCGCTGCGGGAGGTGAGGAGGTGCAGCGTTGACGTTGTCGCCGTCGGCGACGGAGGAAGCCGATGCGCACCGTCCTCTCGGAGCCGGCGCTGGCGCGGACGAAGATCCTCCGCGCCCTTGTTCGCTGCCGTCGTGTGGGCAGATCCCGCCCGCCCGCCTAAACGACATCTCGCCCACCTGAGGTATAACTTCTTGTACTGGTCCAGCTCCCCAGGTCGCTGCGTGCGGGTTTTCTTCTATGCGACTACTCCCCAGCTCCCCATGCATAGTAGCTAGGGTTCGTCGGCTGGTCCAACATCACCTACTAGTACTATTATAGAGGAAATGCCACTCGAAAAGTTGTCCTGATTTATGCCTCGGTGGAGGTATACATGTTGTTTCGACAAAAAGTACATGGTGGTTGTGCGGTCATTGTCCATATGGTGGTAGTACTATCACTGGTTAAATGAAGAAATGCTTTTTTTCTCGGGTATCCTGGTTTAGTTCCCATCAAGATAATTATGATGCTTCTGTTTGTTGGTGTACTTTTCATTAATTCTTATTGACAATTGAGATGTCGTTGCTAACCCTTTTTTATATTTTTGGAAACAGCGATGCGTGTCTCCATACCCGGGCATGTCTTCCTCAATTTTAGTGGAACTGCACAAAATTGGATGGCCATTGTTGTTCCGCCTCACTGTCCTCTGCCACGTGGTTCTTCCTTCCTCGAGCTTGATTACTGAGAAGAAACAGACCACAGTGAGGATTTGTCGAACTTCATAGGTGCCTCACCCAAACTTGATGCCAAATGGATGATGCATCACCACGATGACCTATCGATGCTCATGGTTGCGCCTCATGGTTGCGTCGGCTGGTGAAGCTGATCGATTTTCAATGAAAAACAAGCTGTCTTCCATCAGTGCTCTTTGCTTGTTACGCACAAAGATGATATCCTTCGTCAGTTCACCTTGGTTGCGTTGGAGACGCAGTCGTCTTTCACGTTGGTGCAATTTTATCACACAATTGGCTATGAACCAAATGTTTCCTCGAAGAAGGATCGACGTTGGTACTAAGAGCATAAGTTTTGTATTGATTTCTAAGCCTTCTCACAACTTTGTCTCCAGCTCCCCTGTAATTTTATTTGTCCAGCTATTAACTTTGATTTAAAAAATGGTGTGGACTAAAAACCCGGATGGACGTAGTAGCCCTCCATTTTTATTTACTCCGCATATTAGATTTGACTGAAGTCAAACTTTGTAATACTCTCAAACCTTTCCGATAATTGAAATTAAAATTCTTTATTTGTACACACTCTCACACGTTTCCGATAATTTGGCGCATGTGTGGTTGTTCACTTAAGGGAGGGTAGTGTACCACACGTGAAGGACAGGAAGTGCGACCAGGACGCGTGGGCGTGGATCGTTAGTTCATCGGAAGTAGTACTAGTTTTCTTCACTGTACATTAAATAAAGAGTTTCGTTTCGTACTTACACAATTTAAAACGATTGTTATGGAGAGAATAAGAAAACCACTCCACTATATATTAGTCGTATACACGAGAGTACTATATGGACGCAGCTTCATTGACTTAGTGCACCTGCCTTTGGATTTATGACAGGTGGGCCCAAAATGTGGCTGGCTCACCTATCATACAGCCAAAAGCAGGTGCAGTGAAGGCACCGGAGCTCAGTCCGTACTACAGTAGTATATATATAAGCGGGAGCCTCAGCACTTGTTCGCTAGGGTTTGCACTCTCCACACGCTCGCCGCACTACATATATGCTACACGCTGGAGGCTCAGGGTTCATTTGCTAGGGTTTGCTATATTCACAGTCTCTCACCCTCTCTTCACCAGATCTAAACAAGACAACTTTGGCCTCTTGTCTCTCTCTCCCCCCTCACAGCCGGTGAAGGAGGCGTCCATATCCGGTCGCACCGGGAAGGGGAGGAGGTGCATCGTTCACTCTATCCCCTTCGGCGAGGGAGGCAATCCACTACCGGCTGCGCTGTTCTCTTTCACCCAGCGCCTGTGCGGGAGGGCCACCGACCCCTTCTTCTTCGTTGCCGTACGTACTGTGGGTAGATCCGGCCTCCTGCCACACGCCTTGGCACATCCCGACGACCCTAAGGTATAAGTTTCGTTGAAACCGTCGTTGCTCTAGCTGCATGTGGATCTTTTTCGATCTGTAGTCGAATCTAGGTCTTGGTTCAAAGAGGAAAGAAGGGTGCGGTGGGCTGGAGCAAGAATCTAGGACGTGGTTCAATGAGGAAAGGAGGGGCGGAAAGTAGTATAGACTGGCTATCCAGCCGCTTTGTAGGTCGAAAAGGGAAAAAGGGGGTAACCCAGTACACACATCTGTAAGGAACCGATCTCTTTGTTGAAAAGGGAAAGAAACTGGGGGGTCGGGTAGTTTGTGCAGGACTAGATTTGCTGCCCTCACATAGGAAGAAGGTTCAAAGAGAACAAATATGGGACCAGCGCATATATGCTGCTTGGCTACATACTCTGCATCACCCATTTATACGTGTGGACGCACATGGTGCTGGCATGTCCCATACAACTATTTTGCTGTTGTTAATCTAAGAATGCCGCCGGAAAATTGAAGCAATGCCACTGTTAAAAGTAAATTACATTTTTTAACGAATGTTATTTCAAGAGAATGTCTCTGTTAAAATGCAACCATTTTAGAAATTCTACTGTCCTACTTTGTTTTCCATCCAAGATAAGTTAGATGCTTCTTTCTGTCACCGTTTGTTTCATCCTCCTTTATCGGAAAGTAATTGTTTCCTTTTTTGCCTCTGTTAAAACAGGGCTATCGATTCAACTTGTTGCTATTGCGACATTTTGCTTCGCTACTCGAAACACTTATGTTTTAAGAGTGTTTTGTGCAGTTCAACTTGAATGTCACACCGGTGACTTTGCTTAATTTTGGTGGAACTGCACAAAAGGAGATCGAGATTTGTATTTTATCTTTGCCCGTCTCATGAAAGGTCAGTACAGGCCTTCATTCACATGATTGTGCAGTGTGCTTTGAGATGTTGTGCTACTTGTATTGGTACCGTTTTAAATAAATGTTCAATTGAAGCTATTGTATTGCTGTCTTTTCCCATTAAGTAGTGAACAAAAATGGGACCAACCCAAACATGATGCTTGTTGCTTTGTTACAACAAACTCTGCATCACCCCCTTTATAAGTAGATGGAAGCACATACTGTTGTTGCGCCCACTCTCCCCTGGAACTGTTTATGCTTTTCATTAATCTAATGCCGCTGGTAAAATTAAGCAATGCCACTCTCAGAATTAATTAACTACTGAATCTTAGTTCAAAACTGCAACACTTGTTAGGAATGGTACTATCCTGCTTTGTAGTTCTTTCTACATGTTTAACCAAGGTATTGTTAAGATAATGTCTCTGTTAAAATGAATCAGTTGCATTGTTTTAGGAATGGTACTTTTCTGCTTTGTCGTTCTTTATACATGTTGAAACAAGGCATTGTTAAGATAATGTCTCAGTCAATATGAATGAATCACACTGATGGAGAATTGCTACTCTCCTGCTTTGTTTCCCATTAAGATAAAGTAGATCAGTAGATGCTTTTCTTCTGGGAGTACAAGTCATCAACCGTTATTTCTCAGTAATTGTTTCCCTTATACCTATTGTTGCTTACAGGGATATCAAAATTAAAGCTCGGTTTTATTCCGACTTCGATTTTAGTTGAACTGCACAAAAGGAGCCAATGTGTCCAAGGCAAACTGCTGCATTACTGGGTCCAGTTGGTCGTTCCACTTTGCAGAAAGAAGCAGTCACTGTTTGCGCTACATTACAGAAGGAATGACCGAGAAGCTTTACAGAGTATTATTAGACACCGGTGACATGACTAGTCTGCAGAGACCATTGGCAATTTAACAACACGTGGAGTGCCCTGGGCAAAAAGTGCCCAAACAAGTACAAGAAGCTACGACAGGACTCCACGATCATAGGCATTACATATTTTGAATGGGAAAAGCTTGTCAAAGTTTAATCATTGATGTTAGCAAGAAGACGTTAGTTTAATATATTGGAATTGGAAAACCTTGTCAAAATTTGCTCATTGATGTTAGCCAGAAGACATGCATTTGATATTTTTGAGTGGGATGCCCTTGGTGTGAGCAGCGTCGAGTGTTTTTTCCTATTCCTGTGTTCAGTTTAGAAGTAAATAGTTACTCTGCTGAGATATTCCTGTGTTAAGAGTTTGTTCTGAATATTGTCTATGTAATGCCAGGCCTTGTGTTTGATTGCAAAGTTGAGCTTGGAATGTTGTGGCATGCGGCATCACGAGCTGTTCACCGTGCCTCCTGAGAATAATGCTTCGTATTGTTTTTCATGTCGATCTAATGCTAGTGATTTGCTTGTTAAGAAGATCATCCTCTTCTGTTGTTTCCGTGCTTAAGAAGTTCAACGTCTGATGTTTCATTCATAGCCTATACGACAAGTCGGGTAGGTTAGACGTGAAACCATATGATCTTCCGACCAACTCATGATATTAGGCCGTGATTGGATCGTCGTTTTCCAACCAAAACCGCTTGTAAAAATGACGCTTGTAAATTAAAGCACACACGATAAAATATCGGGCGAAGGCGCTTGGTTGGTCGATTTCGACTAGTAAAATATCGGAAGTACTTCACACATGATAAAAACACTGAACGACACTCGGACGGTTGCTAATCCAGCCGTTAGCTGTTGTTTCAGCCTTGCCCATGGATGGCATGATACGCACGTCGTGCATGTATCGTCTGGTAATGTCGTCCATATAGCAGTGCTCATAAAATATACACTGGTCTCTCAAATTACACATTTTCATTACGCCTGTATTTTACTTATAGACCTCGGGCCCTCGGTTTCATTACGCCTGTATTTTACGCGTTGTTTCCGATGACGAGTAAATTACACTTGTATGTTAATACGGTTTGAAATAAACCAGAGCTCCCAAGCATGGCCTTACCGTTTCGTGCTGTCTGAGTTTCTCGAAGGTGCTCATAGGTGTCCGATGATCCTGGCTTCCTGAATGAGCAGCGGGCGCTGTATCAGACCATCCGTAGGGCCCGCGAGGCCCTCTCCGTTGCCCTTCGAGTTGTTGCGCTCGCCGTTGCGCCGAGCATTGTTAACATCGTCAACGAACATGAGGATTCAGGAGATGACTTTATTTTGACTGGATGACACTAGGGACCCACTAGGGCCATAGCCGTACGTACGCAAGTGCCTCCTTATTATGTACAACTATATTTTTTTTGCTTTCTCCTGGTTTCCTGACATCACGGTCCCACACCATTGTCAACCTATGTAGTCAATATAAACGAGAGAATTGCACAAGGTGCGGCCGACAGCTGGGACCAAGCAGCTCGAGCAGTATTTGTGTTTTTGAGGCGTGAGCACTGCAGAGTTTTTCTTGGCGATGATTTCGTTGTTGTTCAGAGGAGAGCAGGGTATTAACTGGGCGGGCTGTGGCCCGTCTAGCCCAGGCCAGATATCCAGCCCAGATACTAATTTTTTCAAGATGAAAATGGCTAGCCCAGCTATACGTCTTTTTGAGGAATACCCAGGCAAGGTCAACTTGTTATTCTCCGCCCCGCTGGGCTGCAAATCTTTCCTAGGAGGGATGCATTAGGCTTAACAGGAAAATGAGCTTTAAAAATAATAAATGGGATGTAATTATAAAAACTGGGCAGTAACTATAAAAAAATGCACCAAACACGAAATTAGTTTATAAAATATTATTTATGGATTTTGAAAATCTTAAATTTTCATTGTTGCGCGCGCAATGTTTCATTGGATTTTTACGTAATACAAATTTATATTTAATCTGACTAGAAATTTCGGGATAAAAATATTTCGGATCCCATCAAAATGTGGGAAATTTTATTGAATTCTGTCTTCAACGGTTGGTTGAAATTATTAATCGTTGTCCTAGCTAGAAAATGGGCTGTACTTTTAACAAACTGTAAATGGGCTGTTGTAAATTCCATTAGAATTCAAAAATGGGCTGTACATTCTTACAAAACGCAAATGGGCTATAAGTTCTCTGCCACACACTTGTGGGCCTACTAAGTGACGCGTCCCCTAAAAAAATAAGTTGACGCGTATGCAAGGCTTTGTCAACTTATTATAGTCAACACACGGTTCTAGCAGCAGTGGCCGTTGGATGTCTATCCAACGGATGTCGTGCTTCTCTTCAATCTCGGATATTCTTAGCTTCGGCCGCCCAAAAAATGATTCCTCCCCCTGACATCTGGGGCGCACCGTTTCGGAGGCTGACCTGTGGGACTACTAAGTTGGAGCGTACCAAGGGCTTTGTCAACTTAGTCAATATAAACGATTCTAGCTTCAGTGACCGTACGATGTCCATCCAACGGCCGTAGTGCTTCTTCAACCTCTGGTCTTCTTGGTCCCGCCGCCCAAAGCAGCGCCGGTCGTGCCGCCTGCTCCTGCCTCCCGTGGCCGGCTGTGCTGCCGCGGAGGCCTCACCGCCCCCATACTACTCCCACCGCTGGCCAGGCCATCCCTCCACTAACCCACACCCCCTGTTATTCTGCGGCGACGGCAGCCTCACACCGCAGCCGAACCAGTGAACCCTCGTACTCCTCTCCGCGCGGGCTTCCACTGCTGCGTCTTCCCCGGCTCCGCGTCGTCCCCTTCCTAGGCCTCGCCGTCGTCCACCGCCGTGGTGCTCTCCGCGCGGCGTGGTCAACGTGGTCAAGGAACGACATCCATCGAAAGAGTATTGTACGTGGAGAGGCTGACAGCTGGGTCCACGGCCACAGCCCAGCTTTTTTGTGATTTGCCAAGTAAGTCACTTTGTCAGGCCTGTTGGGCTGCAAATCTTTCAAGACGAGGAGATCTTTCATTTGGCTGGCCGAGAAAATGGCCCGTCAGTAATGAGAAATGGGCTGTACATTTTTAAAACACATCAAACTGGCAATTAGTTTCAAATATCTTTTTTTTTCATTTCAAGATTTTAAATTACATTAATTTTCATGCGTGGAGAATTTGTTGGATTTTATATTGATATACATTTATTTTTAAAATCAGTTTGAATGTGAGTCGAAATTTCGGGATTAAAAACAGTTCGGACCGCACCGAAATATGCAAAATTTCGTATAATTTTTTAACCGTGGCCACAATATGGGCTATAATGCTAACAAAAAGAATATGGGCTCCAAAAAAAACCATAAGAATTAGCAAATGGGCTGCAAATTATTAGAAATAATGGCAGATGGGTTGTATGCTGTTTTCCACAGATTTGAGGCTTTCCTAAAAAAAAGGTTGACGCACAAGCACTGACTGTTGGATGTCCCACCAACGGCCGTCGTGCTTCTTCAATCTCTGCTCTTCCTTCTCCAGCCACTCAAACAAGCGCCGGCGGGACTGCCTGCTCCCTCCTCCCCGCGGCCGGCTGTGCTGCCGCGCAGGCCTCACCGCCCCACCCTACTCCCATCGCTGGCCTAGCCATCCCTCTACTCACCCACACCTACTGTTATTCTCCGGCGACGGCAGATGAACCAGTAAACCCTCGTACAGTCGTACTCCCCTCCGCGTGGGAAACAACTGCCGAGTCTTCCCTGCCTCCGTGTCGTCCCCTTCCTAGGCCTCGCCGTCGTCCACCGCCGTGGTGCTCTCGGCGCGGCGTGGTCAATGTGGTCAACGATCGACTTCCATCGGAAGAGTACTATGCGTGGAGACACTGACAGCTGGGTCCATGGCCGCAGCAAGGAAGTGCCTCCTTATTAAGCGCAAAATAATTATTCCTCCACCTGACAGTGGGGACCCACCGGATGGGCCACCGTATTTCGCGAAAAAAACGTTTCCCCCTGACTGTTGGGACCCACCAGCTACACCTTCGCACGCAAGGAAGTGCGTCCGGGCAAAAAAAACAAAACGATTCGCCCCCCTGACTGCTGGGACCCACCAGCTACATCTTCGCACGCAAGGAAGTGCCTCACAGTCGGGACCCACCTGGTCAAAGCGTACGTAGCGTTGTCATTCTGGTCGCGAACGTGTACGTACATATATACTGGTGGATGTAGAGGCGCGCACGTGTCGTAGTAGAGGCGCGCACGTAGCATGTACACGTACGTACAGCGGCCAGGGTGCAAGAAAGAAAATACGGCCACATATGTGTACATACGGGTGGGGTCTCGAACGCCTACTCGCGCATACGTACGGCGAGGGCTCATTGACATGGCTGGGTTGGAACGGAGAAACAATGTTGTCCTCGTGTTCATGGGAAGGCAACGGAATGCGTCGTGTTCATGGGGAGGCAACGGAATGCGTCGTGTTCATCGAGAGGCAACGGAACGCGTGGGAGCCAACCGGTTGGGTCGGAACGGAATGTGTGGTCGTGTTCATCGGGAGGGCCTGGACGGAACAGTCGATGGAAACGAGGCCTGGCGTACCGCAGAACGGAGGAAACGACCTTGTGTTCGACCGCCCACGTTCGAAACGGGATCCTGTTCATCAGGAGGGGTCTGGCGTACCGCAAAACGGACGAAACGGACCTCCTACGGTCGAAACGGGGGTCCTGTTGATCGGGAGGGGTGTGGCGTACCACAAAACGGACGAAACGGACCTCCTACGGTCGAAACGGGGGTCCTGTTGATCGGGAGGGGTGTGGCGTACCGCAAAATGGGACTCCACGGGATACAGTTCATCTCCACCGTCGACCTCCTCCAGCCTCCACGGGCTCCTGTTCATCCAGCCTCCACCGCGCGCTATTCCACCGGCTACTGTTCAACAACCCCTCCACGGGCACCCCTCCACCGTCTACTGTTCATCCAGCCCTCCACACCACGGGGTCCTGTTCAACCACCCCTCCACGGGCACCCCTCCACCGTCTACTGTTCATCCAGCCCTCCACACCACGGGGTCCTATTCAACAGCCATCGATCGATCGCTCGGGTTCAGTAACGCGTAGCCTACAGTGTAATCGCTCGGGTTCAGTTAGAGCCCAACGCCTCGCTCGGGTTCAGTTAGAGCCAACGCCTCGCACACACGCGCGTACGTGTACGAGAGAAACGCGCATCGCTCGGCCCCCGACCTCCCACCGTAACCGGGAACTCCCCGAAATTTTCCTCGCCCTCGCTTCTACCACGGTTTTTTCCGTCATGGACGGCCCAAAGAATGTCATGCAGCTGCGTCTCCGGCCCGCCCAGGACGAAAAGCCCATTTTCTGTCATGATTTTTTGTCATAGAAGTAGGAGCCCACCACATCTATGATGATACTGGGTTTTGTCACAATTATCATCATAGAAGTGTCATATGTATGACAGAAAAAAATTTCGTTCGGCCCAAAATGTCACGGATGTGTCTTTTTTTTGGAGTGAGGTAAGCCCAGGTAGGTTTTCTCTCTCTCTCTTTTTCTAATTCTTTTATGTTTTTCTATTTCTTCTGTAGTTTCAGGGCTTTATTAAAAATACAAAACAAACTCAAAAATCATGAAACTTCTCAAAGCCACTGTTTGGAATATATCCAACAGTAAACATTTCAGTTTATGATTATTTGGACATTTAAAATATTTTATAGCATTTAAATGCCCAAATTCAAATACTATATGATTTAATTCAGTGACCCTCTATTGTCCTAGAAAAGTGTGCACCATTTTTGCTAGAGGTTCTAGACCAAGGCAAAGATGATGAACATTTTAGAAGGGCATTTCAGGTTCATTGAAAAAGATTTTAGTTGGACCCTAGTTGAAATTCATTTGCTGCTAGGGTTTATCAGCCCCCATTTCAAAGTTTCATAAAATTTAGACATGATGCATGGAGGCTAATGCAAAGGCAGGCAAGGCCTGAACTGGGGCGGTGACAACTCACCCCTACTAAACAAGAATCTCGTCCCGAGATTCAAGCGTAGGGTAAGATGAAGGGGAAACGCAAACTAATATAATCTTCACGTTCCAGGCTGCATCTCATAAGAACGTTGATTCGATCACCATCTTTGTCTCGATGTCTTGCTCTGAGAACTCCAACTAACATGACAATGAGAGGAAAGGGAAAACTCTAGAAGGATAGATCTTCTCGAAGATCGAACATCTCAGGATCAACTCATGGAATGAGACGTTGAAACATCTCTGGAGCTGAGAGGCAAAACACACCTTGGAAAGGACGGAAGAAATAATTTGACGGGGGTTGCAAAGAAGCGAGGGAGAAATTGCCATGATTCCATAATGAGACACCTTAGGGAAGGTGACTTGCAAAAATATTCCCTTAAGTGGCAAAAAGAATTACTTTTGATTCGGAGATCAATAAAATTCTCTAAACCAGGCTAAGGCAGTTCACCAACAATCATTTGGCGGAGTACGAAGGAATGGCATACTCGGACTAGAGTGGATGATGTGGACTACCTTGTTGAAGACAACGCAATGGATGATTTAGCTTATCATCGGAAATGGATGGGACCCATGGTAGGACCACTTTTGAAAATGATCCTGATCAGTAATTACTGAGAAGTGTAATCCAGAGTAGGGTGGCACGATGGCGGTGCAAGCTGGGAACAAAATGCAAATGCTGGGAATGATCTGGTAACTGGGAAGAACTCAACAGTCGATAATGAACCCACTATCTAAAAGGTTATGGCACAATCAAAGAAACTAGGAGCGGATCCCAATTAATGCCGACGATAATTCCTAGTGCTTGCGCGTGCTCTCAAGAACTTGAGCATTTCCATATTCATCAAGGTTTTACCAACATCCGTGACAAGGATCCTGGCAACACAACATACCACCATGATGGATATTGGGGGGAGGATGCAGATGAAAAGGAAGATAACACCTTCTCAGACTTCACCATAGCGAGGCCAAGGGATCAAAATCTGGATGATCGACCGAGAAACATTTAGCACTCCGCTTCTAATTTTCTCCTTGATGTGCTAGCGTAACCCATTATTGAAATGGTTTGGTATCTAGAACATCAAGTAGCAGGTCGTACTTCGGGAGCTCAAGAATCCATAAGGAATAACTACGGAAATAAATCCTACGAAATCCTTATGGGGAGGTGGCCAACTTCCTTAATCAACAAACTACAATAATAAATCTTCCGGCGGGTGTGTGGGCCATGACATCCACTTTACCGGGTTACAGAGAGACCAATATTATAGGTCTTGGAAGACGTTCCACCTATCCTATCTGCCTGAGATTCAGATCTGGTTGGGGTCAGAACATTCCAGACTCATTAAGTCTAGAAAGAAAAATGAAGGTTTGCAACACAATTCGACGAGATGACGTTGCGAGATTCTCGGGAGATGAACTACGATAGCAAGCTCCAAAGCATGAGCTGGTTCTGCTACACACCTGTTAACACACTGTCCTAGACAAGCATGACCACATGGTAGTGTTACAATGAAACACTACCGAGTTCTGATTGGGAACCATCATTGCGGAAAGTGAAGTCCTGCGCATGTACCTTTGGGTCCTTAAGGATTTGCACTTAAGAAATTCTTTTCCTTGAACAAATCAACCAGTGGCTTGGTGTGCTAGGGAATACGTATGGAGTGGAGGTAATTAATCTACCAAACCATAGAATACTTCGCACGTATGCATGACTGATTTGGGATGATTCCGGGGGAAACAAAACAAACCTTTCTCAAATTCATGGCGGCAACTTACACCTAATGCACGTGAACTTGGAGAAAGTCACTTCTTTCATCCAAACATAGGCTTCGTGAACGGAACACGAAGATAGTGCTTACAAAAGTTTCCAATACTAGCTTGATGTTCAACATGAATCATGGAGGAGACAAAATGCTGCTGATGGGCTCAATAGCAACTCAACGGAATTTCCATATCACTAGACTTCCACCATTATGTGAACATGGTGATAGCATTGGTCAGACCAAAAGATGTAATGGTGTATGCTCGAGGGATCAACCACGAGTAAGACAAGATTATGAATATCGTTGGTTCTAATTTGATTTGATGATAGCTCATACTCAAATCAAAGTTTGGATAAGATGACAGGTCCATTAACTGATCACGAGGGTCGGTCAATGAAAATACCATCTTTCCTCAAGACACATACAAGATATCCCTTAAGATGAGCTAACTCGGACAAGCTCCTTTCTTCCAACTCTCCAAGTTGTTGTCTAGCTTAACCAACTAGCTCAGGGTATCCGACACAGATTCTTGGAGAAAGGGTGGTTTATAAGAAAACCAACTTGATCACGAGCTCAACATAGTGGTCAGGTGACAACCTGGTAACACTTCCGAGAAGGTATTTGGAAAGTCACGAACCATCGATATGTTACTAAGCTCGAGAACAATCTTGCTTCTCAAGGCAAGACGATGTGATCAAAAGAGTGATGGATTGACACAATCCTAACTCATTGATCGAAGAGTGTACTGAAAATAAGGACTAGGTAGCACAATCAGTCCTAGGATGGTGATTCAATAACCAACACGCTAAGGATGAAATTATTGTCCTTTAAAATACCAAGCAACGGGGTTGCTAGGAGTATTGATTTCACACATCATAGTTCACCTGTCAGCATTCCGGTTGCAGCAACATGGGGACTGGGAAAAGAATAATGATGGCGAGAAGTATCACTGTATCAAGAGTTCATAGGATGGTGTGCAATTCCCATGATATTCTTGATATAAAGATGGTAATACTCGAGGGTAGAACAGAATCAAAAGCTGGGTTGCATTTTGATCTATGGATTACAACTGCTGTGACCCAATCCTGGATATGGACGAGGTACAGGAGTTTGTTTCTCCTAAGTCATTCCGGAATAGGATGGCTTGACAGACCACAAGAATAATGGCATCGATGAACGAATGCACGCATACTCTTGACTATCAATTGATAGACGACGGTCAGAAAATAACTAAAGAGGGACAACTCAAAGGAACATACGATTTTCTGAGTTGTGGACGCATAGATTAGCATGTCGAACGAGTTCAACATATTTCCTCCGGATAACCCATGCAGAAAGGTAGAACTGGCAGAGTCACAATTATGAGTAGAGAGCTCCTCAAGAGTACTCGATTGTGGTCTTTTGGTTCAAGAACTTCTGCCTTAATGGTTCATGGTATTTGGAAGAAGAAAATACCACGGACCTCGAGGACTGTCGCAAGGTTACTAATATCCTAAAGGAACGAGCAACACTATCAACATGAAATAAGTAGGGTGAGTCTCGGGTTCAAGAACCCAGGAATAGAATGCCTACTAACTAAATGGCATCACGGGATGCTTTCGAGAATGAAGGCTAGAATCATCACACTGGGAACACAAAACATGGCTAGATTACTAAGTGATCCTCTAAGACATCTGGGGTCATAATAATAGCTCCAACATATATGTCGAGGCAACAGAGTACCTCAACTCACTGATTAGTGTGGTTAACTGGCCCAAAGGACATCCGAAATAGAGGGAAAAGATTTTGCAAATGCATCAGATTGTTTAGAAACCTGGGATGGCTCGGACAACATAATGGTTGTAAATGCTCAAAAGGATTTGAGACATCCTGTAAAATAGTGGCATAACCACTCAACATCATAAAATCAAGGTTCTGAGATCAACTATCAATACACGGAGATAGTAGGAACTGAACTGAGGCTTGAATTCACCAATCTTATAAGTCTACGGATTTGTAACACGTGATCCTGATAGAAAGAAGAGAGAGACTAGTTCCTTAACCCCGTAGGAAAGATAGGATGACTCGGATCAGAAGGGCATAAGGTATAAGGAGTAAAAAGAGCCTTATGTTCCATCCCACAATCAATTCCCTTATATAACTAAAGAATTTCTAGACTCAACTTCGACCAGTTTGGCTTGGTAATCCTACATGCAGTTAGGCTCTGAGACAAAAGCTGTCAGGACCCCGATCCTAAGTCACACCGATCTAGCATGTAACACATCATATCACTTTGCGGCCTCACGCACGGTATTCCCACGGGTGCCGCCTTACCTGGCCTGGGACCGTATGCGCCTTTTGGCTCACATATATGATAGTGTCGCTAGCATCCATATGACAAAGAACCCGGGCCAACATGACTAGTCGTGAATCCAAAGTGGCACTAACTTATAGGGACAGGCATACATGACCCAGCAAAGAACGTGTCGGTCACCAACGTATGAACCCAATTTGTAGCAAGCTAGAAGGACTTAAAGGAACAACGTGTGACATTTCCCCGAAGGGACAGACACAGGAAAGAAGAAGTACACATGCCAGCCAGCCTAAGTGTTCCGGAGCATTAGCAAGCTACCATGGCTCAGTTGAAGCACTAGGAGACATTTCCCGGTAAGAGAGGCTACCAAGAATAAACAACTAGGTTGTCGGATCCCACACATACCAAGCATTTCAATAACATACACACAATATGCTCGATATGTGCAAATACAACACGACATCACAACAAAACTCTACGACTCAGAGTATTATTCATTAGGCTCCGAGGAGCCAAGTATTACAAACATGGGTCTCATGACCCAACATACAGAGCATACAAGCAACAAGCACATGTGGAAGCTTAACATGTCTGAGTACAGACATCTACAAATGAAAAAGGCTGAGAAGCCTGACTATCTACCAGATCCTGCTGAGGCACAAGATCGTAGCTGAGGTATCAAGCTAAACGTCGAAGTCCACGGGAAACTACTAGCGAGACTGAAGTCTCTCTACAAAAACATAAATTAAGCAAACGTGAGTACAAATGTACCCAGCAAGACTTACATCAGAGCTAACTACATATGCATCAGTATCAACAAAGGGGGTGGTGGAGTTTAACTGCAGCAAGCCATCTTTGACTCGGTGGCTATCCTGAACTACGACTGCAAGCAACTCTTTTGAGGTGGAGTACACGAGTCCACATATTCACCATATCAATACACCACTATGGATCCGCTCCCGTCTCCCTACGAGAAGGCCATCCATAGCACTCACGCTTATCTTGCGCATTTTAGACTATCCACTTTCACTTGTCTATGAATTATTATAGGCAACCCAGAAGTCCTTTACCGCGGACGCGGCTATTCAAATAGATCATGTTAACCTTGCAGGGGTGTACTTCTTCACACACGCTCTCGCCACTTATCGCCATGTACACGTCATGTATCTCGGCAACCTTCAAGCGGAAGCCTGGCGAGGGTGTCGGCCACGACCTGACTAACCACACAAGTCTCTAGTCGAGGTTTATCGCCTACTCAGGTTCCATCAGCAGGGAGTCCGGCCGAGGTTTCCACATACGGCCCCAATCGATGAGAGCAGGGTTCCCGAGGCACCAAACGGGCGTCCCGGTACACCGTGCCTCATGCCTACTACATCACAGCCCACCCCTCGGGTCAGCGCTGCGCACGGCCTCCAGCATACTACAAACACCAGAAACTACTTGCAACTCCTGGATAGAGGACAGGGGCGGTTAATAAGTCGAGAGAGTCAATTAACGATCCCAATGTGTGGTAGTAGCTGTTCATGGATCGCAAACACAGAACTCAGTTCCTGAGGACGGTTTCAATGAGACAACCCACCATGTACTCCTACATGGCCTCTCGCCGCTACCTTTACCAAATCGTGTTCACACACTTAGCTCACACACAGTAGGACATGTTCATCACCAGTCTAATTCATCCCCGATGAATCGGACCGGACTCAACTATAAGCAGTAGCAGGCATGACAAACAAGCATGAATGAGTAGGCACATCAGGGCTCAAATAACTCCTACTCATGCTAGTGGGTTCCATCTATTTACTATGGCAATGACAGGTCATGCAGAGGAAAAGGGGTTCAACTACCGCATCATGTAACAGATGAATCGTTGTTGTCCTAATGCAATAAAAGAGAGCAGGAGCGAGAGAGTGGGATTGTATCGGAATGAACAAGGGGGTTTTGCTTGCCTGGCACTTCCGAAGATAGAAATAGCTCTTCGTCGGTGTCATCGATCTCATCGTCGGAATGTCGTCTACTCAGAGGGGACAATTACCGGCAAACAAGGAAGAACACAATCAATGCAATGCTCAATATGATGCATGATCAGGACATGGCAAAATGAGTGTGTTGGGCTAATGCAACTACAACCAGATGGGTTTGAGCCAGAATAAAGGACTTCTTATCAAGCATCTTCACAAATTCTATAACAAGGTTGATGTTCCTTGGGTGACCCTGATATGGAACAACTACTCTGATCATGGGGTTCCAGAGGCAACAGCTAATGCAGGATCTTTCTGGTGGAGGGATGTTCTGAAGCTGCATGAGGCTTACACTGCTATTGCCTTAGCTCATATCAACATGGGTGATTCTGCTCTGTTCTGGACAGACTCTTGGCACATTGGGGGCCCTGCTAGACCCCTATGTTGGAGATTGCCAAGGTTGTTTTCTTTTGTCAATAATGATAGGATCTCTGTGCGGGAATTTCTTCAATCCCAGGATCTTTACTCTATGTTTTATTTGCCTCTTTCTCATGAGGCTGCTGCCGAGTTACACATGCTGGAAGGTTGGATCATGCAGTTAGACAGAGACCCCACTATACCTGATGTTTGGATATGGCCTGGTCAATCAGGAGGATACACTGCCAAAAGTTTTTACATGATCATGCACTCACACCTACCTACAATACAACCTTGCAAATGGCTATGGCAGAGTAAGTGCACCATGAAGATCAAGGTGTTCGGCTGGCTATTATTCTTTGATAGACTTAACACCAAGGATATGCTGGTTAGGAGACACTGGCGCTCAAACCAGGATGACAATCTATGCCTCATTTGCAGTGAGCTGGCGTATGAGGATAGAATCCATCTGTTTTTAAACTGCACCTTCAGCTGTAGAGTCTGGAGCTACTTGGGCATTGATTGGTCTGGAGGCTCAGATATTCTACAATGTATCCTGCATGCTAGGTCCAGCTTCACGCACCCTTTCTTCGTTGAAGTTATGCTAACAGCAGCATGGAATATTTGGATTTTGAGAAATGGCAGAACCTTCAGAGCTGAGAGAGCTACTTTCAGTGCTTGGAAGTGTAAATTCATCCATGATATTTCTTTTCTTGCTCATAGGGTGAAGGATTGTACAAAACCAAAACTCTTGGCTTGGGTTGCTTCTTTGTTGTAAAGCAGGTAGAGTTGTTTAGCCATAGGAAGACACTTTTCCTTTTTCCTTCCTTGTATAGTCTGTAATTTGTTTGTACAGTTGTGCTTTCTTTAAAAAAAAGGCTGTGGGGCTTTGCCTCACAGTAAATATTAAAAAAACCAGATGGGTTTGAGTCATTTTGAACCAAAGGTACAATCCCAAACTCAACTTATGAATTTAAATAGTGCCTTATCATGTTTTTCACTAAACAGCAAGGTTAAGTTGCTTAAACATGCATGAAACCAGTACAGATGGATAGACTGGATTTTTCTGATCATTTTTCATATATAACTTATTTCATTCTAAGTTATGGTTGAATTTCTATGAATTTTAGAAGTTTATAACATTTTCTGAAATAAATAAACCATTTAAGATTTATCTAAATTCCAGAAAAGAATTACTGAGTCAGCATAACGTCATTGTGATGTCAGTGGTCAATAGGGCTGGTCCAGGTCAAACCTGACAAGTGGTGGCCGCGTGTCAGTGTCAAACTAACTAACCTATTTTAATTAGTACTAATCTAGAAATTAGTTACGGGCTGGCCCCACGTGTTAGTGACTCGAAGGGGAAGTCAAACTGGGTCAACCCGGGTCAAACTCGCCGGAGTTGACCCGGGGCTTGTCGCCGGCAAGGCCAGAGACGGCGGTGGGCTCGGAATTCCTCCTCCGGTGACCCAATGGCCGGCGGAGGGCATCTACGTGACGCGGGCACTCGTCCGCGTCGAGGAGTGGCGGTGGTTGGGCCTGGGGTGGCCGGAGTCGTCGCCGGCGTCGAGCTCGTGGTGGCGGCCGGAGTTCGGGCGGGGTTGGGTTTGCCGCTACGGCGTGCAGAAGGACGAACCGAAGCGACCGCGAGGCTCTACGTGTGGCTGCGATGCGTTTGGACGCACTGGCGCGAGCAAATGGTCGCTGGAGCTACGTCGGCGACGAGCTCCTACGGCGGAGCGTCTCGGCTCCAAAGGAGAAGGTGGCTAGAGGACAGAACGAGCTCGGGGAGAAGGGGGAAAAGACAGCGGAGCTCACAGCGAGTGCAGCGGTGGCCTCAGCGAGCTCGGGGAGGCAACAGAGCGGGCACATGGTCGCCGGCGATCTCGACGGACCGAGGTTGAAGGAGACGGCGATGGCGGTGTTCCAGAGCTTCCGGCATCGCTTGCCTCGGTGCATAAGACGGGGACATCGAGGCGGAGCTCTCGGGCACGTCAGAGGGGCGAGGAGGAGGCGGTGGCCGCGACAACGACGAGCGGCGGCGACGGTTGCGCTCGGGCGCGAGAGGGAGAGAGAGCAGAGGAGGGGAGAAGCACGGGAGAGAGTGAGAGAGGGTCGAGGGGGTTCTAGGGTGGGTGCGTGGCGCGCGGGGTCGTCTCCAGCGGCGAGCAGGCATGCAGGAGGTGGCTAGGTGCGTGTCGGCGTGCTGCGGCCACGCGCTCGTCCTTCTGGCAGGGGAAGAAGACGACAGGGGAGGCCCAGGTGGGCTGGGTCGCTAGCTGGGCCACCAAGTGGACTAGCCAGGTGGGCTGCACAGGAGGTAAGCCCAGGTAGGTTTTCTCTCTCTTTTTCTAATTCTTTTCTGTTTTTGTATTTATTCTGTAGTTTCAGGGCTTTATTAAAAATACTAAAACTAACTCAAAAATCATGAAACTTCTCACAGCCACTGTTTGGAATATATCCAACAGTAAACATTTCAGTTTATGATTATTTGGACATTTAAAATATTTTATAGTATTTAAATGCCCAAATGCAAATACTATATGATTTAATTCAGTGACCCTCTGTTGTCCTAGAAAAGTGTGCACCATTTTTGTCAGAGGTTCTAGACCAAGGCAAAGATGATGGATTTTATTTGGACCCTAGTTGAAATTCATTTGGTGCTAGGGTTTATCAGCCCCCATTTCAAAGTTTAATAAAATTTAGACATGATGCATGGAGGCTAATGCAAAGGCAGGCAAGCCCAAAACTGGGGCTGTGACATTTGTCTTCTTCCACACATTATCGGGAGAAATTTATGATGCAAGGCTCCTCAAATTTCCTCAGCATGATATGTGAACAATTTCCGGTCCAATATACCCGGCCTTTCTCAGCAAGATACCTTGGTAAAAGCTTCTGACAGACAGAAATGAATTTTTCCCAACAAGCAAACCCGAGGAGAAGCTTCCCATGTACGGAACTCGGGCTTCTCCAGCACAATAATCAGACCAAGTTTCGTGTGTAAGGTATAGAGCCTTCTTCTGCATGATACCCAGGCAAAAGATTTGAGCAGAAGTTAACAAGTCTTCCTGAGCAAGCTACTCGGATGGCTTCTCTCGTAAGCCACTCAGCCCGTCAGTATCATACTAATACACCGTCCTCAGAGGTTATATGATGAGTTGGCAATGTTTGGCAGTACTACTCAAGAATCAAACTCGCAACATTTTTGTCAGAAGCACAAATCAGTCAGGGCATGTGTCTTCTTCAAGACTCAAGAGTTTGGTTGCACATGGTTCTTATATATGGTGAGCATGCATCCCCAGTCATGTCAGTCACTCATACGAGATGCGGCAAGGATCCAACAGATATACCTAAGGAAAGTAAGGATCCCACAACCTCATGAGTCGGGTAAAGGAAAATATTGCACTAATCACGCCCATTGTCATACGAAGAATCAAGGATAGGTGTGGCCAAGTTATTTCAGTAAGGTATCCTAACAAAGAAAATCATGGCCGTTAAAGGGTGAGACTGACAGCAAAGGTATGATGATTTTTGCCCGACCATCAGGGTCCGGATACCCAAATTAGTTGGAGGTCGTAATTCCATATGGGTCCACAAAGGCATACCCTCAGAGGCCTACTCTGTTTTACAAGGATTTCATATCCCGCTGACCCGCTTGGAATGGTTAGTGTGGAAAATCCAAATGGGTATACCGACAAAATGAGAAAATCAAAAACCGAACAATCAACTTAGACCCGGTATACTCACCGACAAAATCAAGTACATGGTCAGTCTGTTAGGAAAAGCATTTGTCCGGCAGCCCTGTCAGGCCAGTCTCAAGATGTAAATATTTGAGGTATGACACAACTATAACTCCATACACCGTTATATTGCTCATGACAAAAGGCAGTCGAATATTTGGTACATATCTCATGCTCAAGCCAAAGGAATAAATCAAAATAAATCAGTGCCACCTATGAGCAGTCAGATTCCGTCAGAAGATGGCCATGATTAATTCTCAGCATTTATTGAAATCAGGAGGCCTACATCTATTTTAAGCAACCCCATGACATAAGTAAAAAGGTTTTCATGACCAAAAGAAAATTTATGATTAGATCCATTGGATATCACCCCAGGTATGGAGAATCAACATCAGTAAAAAGGAATCGGTATATGAGCAAAGACCCGTCAGAATTCAGGGAAAGGTGAAGCAAGCCATCCCAGAGCAAGGTAAGTTGATCGTCTGAAATTCTTGGGGAATAATAAATAAAGGAAAAGGGATACCCGAGTAGGAAACAGTGTCCTTAAGTCATACTTGTTCCCTGAGCAACCAAATCTCGAGGACGAGATTTCTTTAAAGGGGTAAGAGTTGTAACAGCCTGGTTTTTGGCCCTTTTCTTTTTATTTATGATTTATTGGTTTTTGCTCTGTTTTTCTTTTTGGTGTGGTTCTGTGGCCTTGTCACCTCGGAAATCATCTTCATTTCCTCTCCCAAGTGACTCATCATCCTCCAATCTACTCCAAGATCATGCCACTTCACTACTTGACCAAACCCTAATTTCTTTTTCTCAGAAATATTCCTTTTTCTATTAAAGGAATAAACTTGTCTGCCCTAGGTTGTCAAGCAACCTATATTTTTGTCACTCCCAAAAATCCCAAATAATTCTGATAATTTCTTTGGGTCATATATTGCTCAAATATGCCCAAACATCATCTTGTCCAGTTCAAAAATAATTCACCAATATTCATTCTTCTATTTTGTCCAGAGTGGCACTTTGTGAAGGAAATGTCATTTATCTTATCTTGTTTTCTCCCAAACTCTTTGGGAATTCTCTTATGTCCAAATCATTGACTCATGCCAAAATTCAACTTTATTTGCCTAGCCAATCTTCCTCAGTGATTTTTCAAAGTTTCTGTCCAAATAGAAGCTTTGTGAAGGAAGTGCAAGCTAGGGTTATCCAAATGAGTTGAAATTTTGCATGCCTCTTCATGTGCTCATATAATTACCCTCATACAAATTTCAGCCCCATCAAATCATCTATGTGAGCACAGGACCAAATCTTTAATTTTGGCAATATTTTCAGGTTGTGAAGCAAGTGCATTTTATACTGCTTCAAAAATCCTGATAAATTACCAGATTGTGCTTCTACCCTTATAACATCTCTCCACCAAATTTGGCACCATTTCACTTAGCCAATATTTCTCTAAAATTATGGCAAGTTTCTGGTCAGCAAGGATGTTTGTGAAGCAAGTACCATTTTGGTAAATTTAATTGGTATGAAATTTTTACAGCATCATTGTATGACCAAATCATCATCCTATGCCAAATTTGAGCTCAAGTTGATGCTTCATGTCAGTGCATCATCATACTAAAGTTTCTGGACCATTTTGGTCAGTTGCAAAGCAACTATATTAATCCTTGATTCATTTCTCCTCAAACTCTCCAGGATTGTAGTTCTTCCTTAGTAAATCATTGCAGACAACTCCATTGACCACAATCAAGTTCCTGTCGATCACCAGTGCACGTCCAAGTTTACTGCAGTAAACTTCCGACGTTGATTACCATTTAACCACAGAGCTTTTCATCGATCTAACACCGCAGTTGAAACCTCCCCTGGAAGAACTTACCACTAGACCACACGTTCCAGTCCATTTCCCCCGCTACATGCCAGTGCACGCAGTGACCGCGTTAATGGCATAACAGTGCGCGCGCTCTGCTGCCGTTGGCCGCGTCCAGAGTGCCGTTTCTGCTTCGTCCGCTCTCCCCTCGTCGTCTTAGCGAGCGTGAGCATGTCCCTTGGCTTCACATCATCGTCGCCATTCCCCTGGACCCCTCTCCCCCTCCGGCAGCTCCCTCACCAACGCAAGCCGCCGCGCGCCCATGGGCGAACAGTGGCGGTTTGGCTCGGAGCTCGCCGTCTTCTTCCTCCCTACGCTCCCTTGGCCGCCTCTTCCCCGTGAGCTCTCCCTCATGTTCCCTCTCGTCGCCTACCTCCAAGCTCTCGAGCTCGGCCTCCTTGCCTCACGCCTATTTAAGCCCTCCCCCGAGACCCCCGAGCTCGCCAACCCCCCTCCTCACTCCCTGAAGCCTCCCCGACCTCTCCATTTTGCCTCCAGAGCCTATCCTCGCCTCTGTTGGCCGCCATGACCGCCGCTCCCCGCCGGCTAAATTGGCACAAGCCCGAGCCCATCCCTCTCTTCCTCCACCACCTCGGCCCTCCCCTAGTACTCTAGAGCCACTCCAACGCTTCCCTTCCTTCCCCGGTGCTCTGTTCTTTGAGTTCGCCGGAGCCCGAAGGCCTCGACCGCCGGCGTCCTTGTTGCCATCACCCTGGTCCACCCCGCCGTCCGTGGATGGGCCTGGAGATGCGCCGAAGTCCGCTGAACTCGTCCATGTGCAGAGCCTCGCCGGAGATGCCCTGTACCTCCGGCAGGCCTCGTCGGGGCCGGCTCTGCCGCGGCCAGGCGCGGGCGAGAGGAAGGAGACGAAGGCCCCGACCCCCTCCCTGCCAGCTAGCCGTGGGCCCCGCGCGTCAGCGCCTCAGCCGTTGACCCCGCCTTTGCCATGCTGGATAAGGGGAGGCGTAATCCTCGGGATTGCGTCTCCACTTAACGAAAGCGTATTCCCTGTCTACTTCATGCGGAAATGCGTTTTCCCTTCAGTGAAGGCGTATTCCCAGGAAGGCGTCTTCTGTTTTTTCTGTCAAGGGCTGTTTGTGAAGATTTTTCTTACACATAGGTTCCTGGCAGAAAAACAATCATAACTTTTTACCCGTAGCTCCAAATCAGGTGAATCCAAAGCCCACGTCTTCGCTTCGTCGAGCCTGTTCTGTTGGTTTAATTTTCACTATGGTTTGACACTGTGAAAAGTTCCTTTTTGCCCTTATGCTTAATCAGCCCCCTCCGAGAGAGAACGTTTTCTCGCGATTCTTTCCGCGAGCTTCTCGCATGTATTCCCGGTGATTTCTTCCACCCCAGGCAAGCCACAACTACCATTTGCATGATAGCCATGCAGTAGCATTGGTTTTCAACTTGAATCTTTAATAACTGTATGTTTGTTTTGCTACTGCTATCGTTATTTCGGTTATGCTTATGGATCGGTGATTACCGTCTTGCTATGTTTTCTTGCACTCTGTTATCATGTTCTACCTCCTAGTATTAATTTCATATTGGCCATGTTTGGTAGTAGTACATGTTGGGTTGGTCATGTTCTTTGGTGCATGACTGTCGTCGGTTACCGAGTACCGGTGATATGTATTGTTCCTTATCGTTAGCTGGTTAAATGTTTACTCGTTTATGTTATTGATGTGTTCTTGCATGGTACTTAGTGTTGATGATAATGGTCATGTTATGCTATGAGTAGTGTTGTACTTGTAATATTCATATGCTCTGCTCAGTTGGATATGATTTCATGTCGATATGGTTGATAGTTATGTTGTACCCTCATGCTTATGTGATATCATGCTCATGCATTGTAATCGCATCATGTTATTTTATCATGGCTCAGCATTTTGCATTCAAGTTTAAACAGATTAAATTGAACTTGAACAACTGTTGGCTAAGTCATGGTGCCACAATATCGAGCTGACCAGTGCAACCACGCTTACCTTTGTGGGAAGGTCCTAACTGGGTCTATTGTCGTGCCTCTCGCCGGTGCCTCCATCGAGGGAAGGTTATGGGCGCACGCAACCCTGATCAGGTAGGCGGACATAAGCCTTATGTGCCCGTTGTTGTTGTTATGGTATCTTGTCCTCGTTTGGGACCGTTTATGTTTTGCCACGACGGTGGCCATTGGTGTCTTTGGTAGGCACGGGGCCACCCAGGACTTAGCCCAGTGGGGAGTGAGTCGGAGTGGCCGGGAGAGTGTCATGGCAGTAGATCGGTTTTGTCGGAACGCCGTTGGTCCACCCAAATGGGAGTGCGAGGCCATGGGTTCCGTGGTATGGGTACAGTGTGCTAACCTCTGTAGAGTGTGTATTAAATCTATCGATAGCCGCACCCATGGATAAGGGCCCAGTTCGTAGTTGGTCACACTGTGGATCAACAGTAATAATAATAATGTGCTTAATAACAACCCCGGTTCGATGATGAGATAAGTTGGCTATGTGATCAGTGAATGATCACTGTTTGGTTACGAGGTAACCCGTTGAGCCCAGAGTGGTTCCATTTGTGATCCGTGAATGATCACCGTGGTATCGAGGATACCAAGTTGTTGGATATTCGTGATGTTGTGCGAGAATCGTGCGTAAAGATCAAGCTTCTTGTGGTCATTTAATGATTACTACGGTATTGTTTATACCAAGCTTGATTTGATCCTGAGATGATCGTGTGATGTCCGAGGTTGGTAAGTGATGCATGTGATGGTTACGAGGTAACCCGAGCAGAATAAGTGGTTCATATAGTGTCATCATGCTGCATGCTAGTATCGTCAGATTTATATGTTCATGCCATGCTCATATTGTCCTAGCTGGATCATGTTCCTGTTGTTCATGCCATGCTATCCTGATAATCTCATGTTAATTCCTACTTAACCTGTAATTGCCATGCTGTTGTTTGTCTTGAATGCTTCTGGTTATTGTGAGCTTGCAAGTACATTCAATGTACTGACCTGGCGTGTCATGCCAGTTTGCAGGTCATGCCGGATTTGATTGCTTGTTTGCGAGCTAGGATAAGCGTTCCAGCCAGAGTCCCTGCGGAGTGGAGTTCACCACCGTCGTCGTTGTTCCGCTGCTACAAGTTGTTCTGCTGCTAGCATAGAGCAAGTGTAGTATCGCAGGCGTAGTGTCGCCGTGCTGATGTGATTCTTTGTAACATCAGACTCGTTTATTTATAAACCTTTGTAATAAGAGCTGATTTGTTCTATGCTAAGCAGTGCCGTATTCCAGAGACTTCTCCCCGATCTCTAGGCTGGAATACGGGGCGTTCCGGTTTCTCCAAGCCGGGGTGCCACATTCCCCCTCCAGCAGGGTGCCGGAACGGGCTCCCGATTGGTTTTTCGTGGCTACAGAGGCTTGCGGCGGCGGAACTCCTGATCTAGGTTTATTTCTGGGGGTTTCTGGATTTATAGGAATTTTTGGCGTCGGTTTCATGTCAGGGGGGGGGGGTCCACGAGTCAGCGACAAGGCAGAGGGCGCTCCCTAGGGGGGTGGGCGCGCGCTCCACCCTTGTCGTTGACTCGGGACTCTTCTGGCCCAACTCTTGCGCTTCGGGGGCTTCTTCTAGTCCATCAAAAATCACCGTGAATTTTCAGCTTGTTCGGACTCCGTTTGATATTCCTTTTCTGCAAAACTCAAAAACAAGGAAAAAACAGAAACTGACACTGGGCTCTAGGTTAATAGGTTAGTCCCAAAAATAATATAAAATAGCATATAAAACATCCAAGATAGATAATATAATAGCGTGGAACAATAAAAAATTATAGATACGTTGGAGACGTATCAAGCATTCCCAAGCTTAATTCCTGGTCGTCCTCGAGTAGGTAAATGATAAAAACAGAATTTTTGATGTGGAATGCTACCTAACATATTTATCCATGTAATCTTCTCTATTGTGGCATGAATATTCAGATCCATAAGATTCAAAACAAAAGTTTAATATTGACATAAAAACAATAATACTTCAAGCATACTAATAGAGCAATCATGTATTTTCAAAATAACATGGCAAAGAAAGTTATCCCTACAAAATCATATAGTCTGGCTATGCTCCATCTTCACCACACAAAGTATTAAATCATGCACAACCCCGATGACAAGCCAAGCAATTGTTTCATACTTTTGATGTTCTCAAACTTTTTCAACTTTCACGCAATACATGAGCGTGAGCCATGGATATAGCACTATAGGTGGAATAGAATATGGTGGTTGTGGAGAAGACAAAAAGGAGATAGTCTCACATCAATTAGGCGTATCAATGGGTTATGGAGATGCCCATCAATAAATATCAATGTGAGTGAGTAGGGATTGCCATGCAACAGATGCACTAGATTTATTAGTGTATGAAAGCTCAAAAAGAAACTAAGTGGGTGTGCATCCAACTTGCTTGCTCACGAAGACCTAGGGCAATTTGAGGAAGCCCATCATTGGAATATACAAGCCAAGTTATATATTGAAAAATTCCCACTAGTATATGTAAGTGACAACATAGGAGACTCTCTATCATGAAGATCATGGTGCTACTTTGAAGCCCAAGTGTGGTAAAAGGATAGTAGCATCGCCCCTTCTCTCCTTTTCTCTCATTTTTTGTTTACTTTTATTTTGGGCTCTTTGGCCTCTTTTTTCTCTTTTTTTTCTTTTCTCTTTTTTTTTTATTTTTCGTCCGGAGTCTCATCCCGACTTGTGAAGGAATCATAGTCTCCATAATCCTTTCCTCACATGGGACAATGCTCAAATAATGATGATCATCACACTTTTATTTACTTTACAACTCAAGAGTTACAACTCGATACTAGAACAAATATATGACTCTATATGAATGCCTTGTTGGGGAACATAGTAATTCAAAAAAAATCCTACGATCACGCAAGATATATCTAGGAGAATCATAGCAACGAGCGGGGAGAGTGTGTCCACGTACTCTCGTAGACCGAAAGCGGAAGCGTTTAGTAACGTGGTTGATGTAATCGAACGTCTTCATGATCTAACCGATCCAAGTACCGAACGTACGGCACCTCCGTGTTCTGCACACGTTCAACATGATGACGTCCCCCGAGATCTTGATCCAGTTGAGGACGATGGAGAGTTTCGTCGGCACGACGGCGTGGCGACGGTGACGATGAAGTTACCGGCGCAGGGCTTCGCCCAAGCACTACGACGATATAACTGAGGTGTTAAACTGTGGAGAGGGGCACCGCACATGGCTAAGAGAAGACTTGTTGTGCTTTGGGGTGCCCCTAGCCACGTATATAAAGGAGGATAGGGAGGAGGCCGGCGGCCAAGGAGAGCGCGCCAAGGGGGGAGTCCAACTACGATTCCCAATCCTAGTTGGATTCCGTTTCCTATTCCAAGAGGGGGAAGGAGGGAAGGAGAGGGAGAGGGAAAGGAAAGAGGGGGCCGCGCCCCCTCCTCTTAGTCCAATTCGGACTGCCTTGGGGGGGTGCCACCTTGTGGCCTTCCCTCTCATACTCCCTTATGGCCCATTAAGGCCCATAACTTCCCCGGGGGGTTCCGGTAACCCCTCGGTTCCCCGATAAATATCCAAAACGTCCCGAAACCTTTCCGGTCTCCGAATACCTTCGTCCAATATATCTATCTTTACCTCTCGACCATTTCGAGACTCCTCGTCATGTCTGTGATCTCATCCGGGACTCCGAACAAACTTCGGTCACCAAAACACATAACTCATAATACAAATCGTCATCGAACGTTAAGCGTGCGGACCCTACGGGTTTGAGAAGTATGTAGACATGACCGAGACACATCTCCGGTAAATAACCAATAGTGGAACCTGGATGCTCATATTGGCTTCTACATATTCTACGAAGATCTTTATCGGTCAAACCGCATAACAACACACGTTGTTTCCATCTTTATAATCAACCAGTTACGTTGTGACGTTTGATAGCACACAAGGTGTTCCTCCGGTATTCGGGAGTTGCATAATCTCATAGTCAGAGGAACATGTATAAGTCATGAGGAAAGCAATAGCAATAAAACTAAACGATCATTATGCTAAGCTAACGGATGGGTCTTGTCCATCACATCATTCTCTAATGATGTGATCCCGTTCATCAAATGACAACTCATGTCTATGGTTAGGAAACTTAACCATCTTTGATTAATGAGCTAGTCAACTAGAGGCACACTAGGGACACTCTGTTTTGTCTATGTATTCACACATGTACTAAGTTTCTGGTTAATACATTCTAGGATGAATAATAAACATTGATCATGATATAAAGAAATATTAATAACAACTTTATTATTGCCTCTAGGGCATATTGCCTTCATGCCTCCGGCGGGGTACCGGGATCTGCAATGACTCAAGACCGACATGTATAAAAATGATGTATGGTGGCTTTGCCACAAATACGATGTCAACTACATGATCATGAAAAGCAATATGACAATGATGAAGTGTGTCATAATAAAAGAAACGGTGGAAGTTGCATGGCAATATATCTCGGAATGGCTATGGAAAAGCCATAATAGGTAGCTATGGTGGCTGTTTTGGGGAAGGTATATGGTGGGTTTAATGCACCGGCGAAAGTTGCGCGGTACTAGAGAGGCTAGCAATTGTGGATGGGTGAGAGTGCGTATAATCCATGGATTCAACATTAGTCATAAAGAACTCACATACTTATTGCAAACATCTATTAGTTATCGAAACAAAGTACTACGCGCATGCTCCTAGGGGGATAGATTGGAAGGAAAATACCATCGCTCATCCCCGACCGACACTCATAAGGAAGACAATCAATAAATAAATCATGCTCCGACCTCATCACATAACGGTTCACCATACGTGCATGCTATGGGAATCACAAACTTTAACACAAGTATTTCTACAATCCACAATTACTCACTAGCATGACTCTAATATCACCATCCTCATATCTCAAAACAATCATAAGGAATCAAACTTCTGATAGTATTCAATGCACTTTATATGAAAGTTTTTATTATATCCCTCTTGGATGCCCATCATATTAGGACTAAATTAATAACCTAAGCAAATTACCATGCTGTTTAAAGACTCTCAAAATAATATAAGTGAAGCATGAAAGTTCATTAATTTCTTCAAAATAAAAACCACTGCAGTGCTCTAAAAAGATATAAGTGAAGCACTAGAGCAAATGACAAACTACTCCAAAAGATATAAGTGAAGATCGATGAGTAGTCAAATAATTATGTAACTATGTGAAGACTCCCTAACATTTAAAAATTTCAGATTTTGGGATATTATTCAAACAGCAAGCAAATCCTAATAAAATGACATTGCAAGGATAGCACATATCATGTGAAGTAGCAAAAATTTATGCTCAACCAAAACTGATCGATAGTTGTTGAAGAAAAAAGGTGGGATGCCTACCGGGGCATCCCCAAGATTAGATGCTTGAGACTTCTTGGAATATCAACTAGGGATACCTTGGGCATCCCCAAGCTTGAGATTTTGTGTCTCCTTAATTCCTTTCATATCACGGTTTCCCTAATTCTTGAAAACTTCATCCACACAAAACTCAACAAGAACTCGTGAGATAAGTTAGTATAAATCCATGCTAAACATTATCATTCTCTACTGTAGAAAATCACTAAAATTATAATGCCTCTGCATATTCAACACTCCTATCCTCAAATAGAATCATTAAACAAGCAAACATACGGAAACAATGCAATCATAACAGCAATCTATCTAAATAGGATAGTCTGTAAAGAATGCAAGAGGAATCATACTTCTTTAACTCCAAAAATTGTGAAAAATTACCACACTGTAGACAAATTGTTGTTACTCATTGTGTAAAAGTTTCAAGATTTTATCACATTTTTACTTTCCATAAGAATTCAGACAATGATAGAAAACTTTCTGTTTTCAAAACAGCAACATATAGACTTGTAAAATAAGCATGGTAAAGGCTATACTTGACCTTTTTATTGAACTAAAACATGAAAAACATTACTCTAAATAACATCAAGTAAATCCTAATAAAATAAAATGATGCTCCAAGCAAAACACATATCATGTGGTGAATAAAAATATAGCCTCAAGTAAATTTACCGATGGACGAAGACGAAAGAGGGGATGCCATCCGGGGAATCCCCAAGCTTACTTGCTTGTGTATTGCTTAAATATTACCTTGGGGTGCCTTGGGCATCCCCGAGCTTAGGCTCTTGCCACTCCTTATTCCATAGTCCATCGAAACCTCACCAAAAACTTGAAAACTTCACAACACAAAACTCAACAGAAAACTTGTAAGCTCCGTTAGTATATAATAAAGCAAATCACCTCTTAGGTACTATTGTGAACTCATTCTAAATTTATATTGGTGTTATATCTACTGTATTCCAACTTCTCCATGGTTCATACCCTCCAATACTACTCATAGTTTCATCAAAATAAGCAAACAACACAATGAAAACAGAATCTGTCAAAAACAGAACAGTCTCTAGTAATCTGGAAACTTCGTATACTTCTATACCTCCAATTTCTTTTGAAAATTTAGGAAAGCCTGGGAAATTTGTATATAAGTATTTTGCAAAAATAATCAGCATTTTATCACACTCTTGTAAAAAATGAAAATTATTTTACTGGGTGCAAAAGTTTCTGTTTTTCAGCAAGATCAAAACAACTATCACCATAGACCATCCCAAAGGTCTTACTTCACACTTTATTGAAACCAAAGCTATAAAACATGATTAATACAGTATCCTAATTATGTGAAGACACAAAAACAGTAGGGGTAAATATTGGTTTGTTTGCCAACAAGCGCTCTTCTTTAATGTCTTTCTAGCTAGGCATGATGATTTGAATGATGCTCACATAAAAGATAGGAATTGAAACATAACGGGTGCATCATGAAGCATATGACTAGCACATTTAAGTCTAACCCACTTCCTATGCATAGGGATTTTGTGAGCAAACAATTTATGAGAAAAAGAATCAACTAGCATAGGAAGGCAAAACAAGCATAACTTCAAGATTTTCAACACATAGAGAAGAAACTTGATATTATTGCTACTCCTACAAGAATATATTCCTCCCTCATAATAATTTTCAGTAGCATCATGAATGAATTCAACAATATAACTACCACATAAAGCATTCTTTTCATGATCTACAAGCATAGAAATTTTTGTACTCTCCACATAAGCAAAATTCTTCTCATTCTTAGTAGTGGGAGCAAACTCAACAAAATAACTATCATGTGACGCATAATCCAATTGAAAATTAAAATCATGATGACAAGCTTCATGGTTATCATATTATTCTTTGTAGCATACATGTCATGGCAATAATCATCATAGATAGCTACTTTGTTCTCATAATCAATTGGAACCTCTTCCAAAATAGCGGATTCATCACAAAATAAAGTCATGACCTCTACAAAACCACTTTCATAAACATAATCATCATAAATAGGAGGCATGCTATCATCATAATAAATTTGCTCATCAAAACTTGGGGGACTCAAAATATCATCTTCATCAAACATAGCATCCCCAAGCTTGTAGCTTTGCATATCATTAGCATCATGGATATTCAAACAATTCATACTAACAACATTGCAATCATGCTCATCATAAAAAAATTTAGTGCCAAACATTTTATTAACTTCTTCTTCTAAAACTTGAGCACAATTTTCCATTCCATCATTTTCACGAAAAATATTAAAAAGATGAAGCATATGAAGCAACCTTAATTCCATTTTTTGTAGTTTTCTTTTATAGACTAAACTAGTGATAAAACTTGAAACTAAAAGATTCAATTGCCAGATCTAAAGATATACCTTCAAGCACTCACCTCCCCGACAACGGCACCAGAAAAGAGCTTGATGTCTACTACGCAACTTTCTTCTTGTAGACTCGTGTTGGGCCTCCAAGCGCAGAGTTCTGTAGGACAGTAGCAAATTTCCCTCAAGTGGATGACCAAAGGTTTATCAATCCGTGGGAGGCATAGGATGAAGATGGTCTCTCTCAAAAAACCCTGCAACCAAATAACAAAGAGTCTCTTCTGTCCCCAACACACCCAATACAATGGTAAATTGTATAGGTGCACTAGTTCAGTGAAGAGATGGTGATACAAGTGCAATACGGATGGTACATATAGGTTTTTGTAATATGAAAATATAAAAACAGCAAGGTAGAAAATAGCAAAACTGAGCGAGAAGGTATTGCAATTCTTGGAAACAAGGCCTAGGGTTCATACTTTCACTAGTGCAAGTTCTCTCAACAATGATAACATAATTAGATCATATGGCAATCCCTCAACGTGCGACAAAAGTCACTCCAAAGTTCCTATCGTGGAGAACATAAGATGAAATTGATTGTAGGGTACGAAACCACCTCAAAGTTATTCTTTCCGGTCAACCGATTGAGCTATTCCTATAAGTGTCACAAACAGCCGTAGAGTTCATAGTAAAATAACACCATATGACACACATCAATCAACCCTAATGTCACCTAGATACTCCAATGTCACAACAAGTATCCGTGGGTCAATTATACGATATGCATCAAACAACTTCAGATTCATAATATTCAATCCAACATAAAGAACCTCAAAGAGTGCCCCAAGATTCCTACCGGAGAAACAAGGATGAAAACATGCATCAACCCCTATGCATATATTATCCCAATGTCACCTCGGGAATCCGCAAGTTGAGTGCCAACATATACATCAAGTGAATCCATATAACACCCCATTGCCACCACGGGTATCCCACACAAGTCATACATCAAGTGTTCTCAAATCCATAATAGTATTCAATCCGATAACAGTGAAACCTCAAAGGTAAAACTTGTCGGCATTCTGGGAACGGGGGTCCCCAGACTTGCCTGCCTGCGGCCCACAGCGTGGCTAAGCCAGCAGGCTGTACGGCCCATCTTCATCAACAAGGCATCCAAGACCCTCGCGAGGGTCCAAGCTTCGCGAGGCGGCCGACGCAAGACCTCCAATGGAGTAGCCTAACCAGGCAGGCTCGCGAGGAGCAGAGATATCAAGGCAGGGCAAAACCTCACGAGGCCCTCGTGACGTGAGCCATGACGAACGGCACCAGGCGGGTGCCAGCGCACGCAGCGTCCTTATTTCCTCTTTGGTGCTAAGGAGGCCAGCGCAGGCGAAGAGTACCGAGGCATCAGGCAAAGGTTGCTATATTGGTGCAACGAGACCAAGACCAGGAGGACGGCAAGACGGAGGTCATCGTGGAGCCCAAGACGGCGTCACCACCAGAGCTTTTCGCAGGCGAAGACCACTTTTGTCAGGATAGCTTGTACTAGCTGTCCCCCTTCAAATTCGCCCGCCATTGTTGGCTCCCTTCCCGCTCGATATTTGGGAAGAGGACCAGGGCCTCTATAAATAGGTCTAGCCACCACAGTAGGAGGCATCGAATCCTCACCCGCACAAGTTCGACAAGCACAAGAATACCTCAACCTCAGGAGCCTGTTCTTCCTTTGTACTGTTCATCATCAGCCCAAGAGGCAATCCACCACCACCACACTGGAGTAGGGTATTACACCACAACGGTGGCCCGAACTAGTATAAACCTCGTGTCTCTCTGTGTTGCGAGTTCGTCGAGTTCGTCCGCGGGATCTTTGCGAGCTAGGGCGTAGATCGGTAGGAGGGAAAGACTTCGCGCGCACCCCAGTGTTTGAACCTCAAGGGTTTGCCGGAACCCCACATCCGACATTTGGTGCGCCAGGTAGGGGTGCGCCGGAGCTCCTCTCCACCAACCTGCGCCCCATACCGCCACACTTCGCTCCCATGGCGGGTGCCCCGCCATCCACCTCCGTGACCCACGTCGGCAGCGGGGAGTCCGGGTACCGAGCCCTGGCCCCCGCCCTGTGGCGAGTCCAGTGGCCAACCAAGTTCAAGATGGAGATGCCGCCGCATTACGAAGGCGCGGCGGACCAGGCGCCGTTCCTGCTGGCGTACGAGGAGCCCATCCTTGAGGCCGGAGGCGACGACAAGATCATGGCCAATTGGTTCCCCATGGCCCTCGCCGGCGAGCCGCGCGCCTGGCTGCTCAACCTCCCGGGATCCACGGTGGCATCCTGGGGGGAACTCCGCAATCTCTTCACCACGCGCTACGCGGTGCCGGTGCACCTCGCAGTCGCGGAACTGCTGGGTGGCTCTCAAGCACCGCCTTCAGATCGCCACGCCAAACCTTTCTTCCGTCAGATTGGGGCAGCCTCCAAGCGCCCGGGGGCTCCGCCGGGTTGGGCTGCGCCGGAGGCCGGCCTCACCTTCGGCTCTGAAGACCACCCCGACTCCACCACCGGCTCTGGAATGCTCCCGATGCTTTGCACGCCCACCATCTGCAATGTGGCCATTACCAAGACCCTCATCGACGGCGGCGCTGGCCTCAACTTGCTCTCCGTAGAAGCCTTCAGCCTTCTTCACGTGCTGCCTACGCGGCTCGGCCTCAGCAAGCCCTTCTCAGGAGTGGGCAGTGGAGCCGCTCACTCTCTGGGGCAGATCCGCCTCCCTGTCACCTTCGGCGCATGCGACAACTACCGCACCGAGTTGGTGGACTTCGACATCGCCTGCATCGGTCTCCCGTACAACGCAATCCTCAGGTACCCGACTCTTGCTCAGTTCATGGCGGCGACTCACCCGGCCTGCAACCTCATGAAGATGCCAGGGAGCAAGGGAGTCCTCACCATCAAGGGAGACACTAAGGAGGTCGTGACGGCGCTCAGGCTTGCCTTCAAGACCGCGGCAGCAGCACGGCCAGCCGGCGCCAGTACGCCCGAGGCCAAGGAGACCGCGCCCACCAAGAAGAAGCAGCTGTTCACCCAAGACAAGGCGGAGACCAAGCAGGTGCCGGTCAACGAAGATGGGTCTTCAGGAGCCACCTTCACCATAGGAACTGGCCTCGACCCGGGACAAGAAGAAGCTTTAGTGAGGTTTTTGCGCGCGAACAAGGAGATATTCGCGTGGGAGCCCAATCAGCTGGTAGGGGTCCCGAGAGAGGTGATCCAGCATCATCTAAGGGTATGCCCGAACGTATGCCCCGTGAAGCAGCGAGCAAGACGACAGTCCACTATGAAGCAGGCCTTCATCGTCCAAGAGACACGCAAGCTGGAGGCGGCAGGTACCATCCGAGAAGTTCGATACCCCGAATGGCTGGCGAATCCCGTTGTGGTACCGAAGAAAGGCGGGAAGGAACGGATGTGCGTCGACTTCATCAACCTTAACAAGGCTTGCCCCCAAGATCCGTTCCCACTTCCACGCATTGATCAAATCGTCGACTCCACCGCCGAATGCGACTTGCTATGTTTCCTGGATGCATTCTCAGGATACCACCAAATCAAGATGGCGGTGGAGGATGTGGAGAAGACAGCCTTCCTGACACCATGCGGGGTGTATTGCTACACCTGCATGCCCTTCGGGCTGCGCAACGCGGGCGCAACCTTTCAGCGGTTGATGCACATCGCTTTGGGGCGGCAGCTCGGCAGAAACACAGAGGCTTACGTTGATGACATAGTGGTCAAATCTCGCGAGGCGAGGACGCTGATTCAAGACTTGGAGGAGACCTTCGAGAGCTTGCGCCAAGTGAACTTGAGGCTTAACCCGGAGAAGTGCGTGTTTGGCGTCCCCTCCGGCAAGCTGCTAGGGTTCCTCGTATCCCACAGAGGGATCGAGGCGAACCCGGAGAAGATCAAGGCCATCGAAGACATGAGCCCACCGCAGACCCTCAAGGAGATGCAGAAGCTAGCGGGGCGGGTGACCGCGTTAGGGCGTTTCATCTCCAAGCTAGGCGAGCGCGCCTTACCCTTCTTTAAGCTCATGAAGAAGAAGGGCCCGTTCGAGTGGACCCCGGAGGCCGACCGGGCCTTCCAAGACCTCAAGAAATACCTCACCAGCCCTCCGGTGATGGTGGCACCGCGGCCTCTCGAGCCTCTGGTGCTCTACCTTGCCGCCACACCGTACTCCGCCAGCGCGGCGCTGGTGGCGGTTCGGGAGGAGCGCCAAGACAAGGGTGTGCCGCGCCAAGCCAGAGCTGATGCAGCGCGGGGTCAGGAAGGCGCAGCAAGGCCATCGGCGGCGGAAGACCAAGCTCAGCAGGGCAACATCGCAGAAGCTCCTGAGGACGGTCAGGTCTCAGGAAACCCACCACCTCAGGATATGCCACAATCTCCGCAGGACCCGAGCCTCGACAGTGTGCCAGCCCTCATCGAGCATCCGGTGTACTTCGTCAGCACCGTATTGCGGGACGCGAGGGCGCGCTACCCCATGCCGCAAAAGCTCCTGCTCGCACTCTTGGTGGCCTCGCGCAAGCTGCGGCACTACTTCCAGGGCCACCCCATCAAGGTTGTCTCAGCCTACCCATTGGAGAGGGTACTCAGGAGCCCTAACTCAGCCGGAAGGGTTGCTGAGTGGAACATCGAGTTGCAAGCATTCCAGCTGGAGTTCAGCACTACCAGGGTCATCAAGGGAGCCGCGCTCGCCGATTTTGTGGCAGAATGGACAAACGCCCCAGCTCTTGAGCAAGGAGAAGACCGGTCCACCTCCCCAGGAAGCGAGGCACCAGACGGCTGGGTCATGTATTTCGATGGCGCCTTCGCGCACCAGGGCGCGGGGGCTGGAGCAGTGCTCATCTCGCCCACTCAGGACAAGCTCTACTACGCCGTGCAACTCTGTTTTCAGCACGGCGAGAAGGTCTCCAACAATATCGCAGAATACGAAGGCCTCATAGCTGGCCTGAAGGCTGCGGCGGCTCTAGGGGTGAAGCGCTTAACCATCAAAGGCGACTCGCAACTCCTCGTCAACTTCTCCAACAAGGTGTACGAGCCGAAGGACGAGCATATGGAGGCCTACCTCGCGGAGGTGCGCAAGATGGAGAAGCAGTTCTTGGGCCTTGAGCTACAGCACGTGCCCCGGGGCACCAACAAGGAAGCCGACGACATCGCCAAGAGAGCGTCCAAGCGGCAACCGCAAGAGCCCGGTGTCTTCGAGGAGCAGCTCTTCAAGCCATCAGCTACGCCACCTCTTTCGAGCACGACCCAGCCTCGGGAGGAGCTCCCACAGCCTCCGGCCACAGGAGCCCCGGCCTGTGGCCCGACCTCAGGAGCTCGGCTGCTCTTGGCGCTCGAGCCCCAGGAGGAATGCTGGACCAAGGAGTTCAAGGAGTACCTGACGCACGGGACGCTGCCGGAGAAGGAAGAGGACGCGGAGCGCGTGGCACGGCAAGCCACGGCATACTGTATCCAAGACAGCGAGTTATACAGGAAACGGCCAAACAATTTCACGCTGCACTGCATATCCAGTGATCAAGGAAGGGAGTTGCTGATTGACATACACGGCGGGGACTGTGGACACCACTCATCGTCACGGACCCTCGTCGGCAAGGTGTTCCGCAGCGGATTCTACTGGCCTACAGCACTCAACGATGCAGCCGAGCTGGTGAAGTCCTGCGAAGCTTGCCAATTCCACGCCAAGCAAATCCATCAGCCTGCTCAGGGCCTCCAAACCATTCCGCTCACATGGCCGTTCGCGGTCTGGGGGCTGGACATCCTAGGCCCGTTCCCCCGAGCGCCAGGGGGCTACCGCTATCTCTACGTCGCCATCGACAAGTTCACCAAGTGGGCGGAAGTGGAAGCCGTCCGTACCATTCCAGCCGGCTCTGCTGTCAAGTTCATCAAGGGCCTCGTGAGCCGCTTCGGGGTCCCCAACCGCATCATCACAGATAACGGCTCGCAGTTTACTAGTAACCTCTTCAAAACCTACTGTGCTAACCTTGGAACGCAGATCTGCTACGCTTCGGTGGCCCACCCCAGGAGCAATGGTCAGGCTGAACGCGCCAACGCTGAGGTCCTGAGGGGCCTCAAGACCAGAACCTTCAAGAAGAAGCTGGAGGCCTGCGGCAGGGGCTGGCACGACGAGCTCCAGTCCGTGCTGTGGTCCATCCGCACCACAGCTACCAAGCCAACGGGCGAGACCCCGTTCTTCCTCGTCTACGGAGCCGAAGCAGTCCTCCCTCACGAAGTCAAGCATCGCTCCGCGCGGGTTCTGGCGTTCGATGAAACGCAGCAGGACGCCATGCGGGGGATGGATCTCGTGCTGGGGGAGGAACGTCGTTGCGAAGCTGCATTAAGGGCGGCAAGGTATCAGCAAGCGCTGCGGCGTTACCACTGCCGCAACATTCGCTCCAGGACGCTCGAGACGGGTGACCTGGTCCTGAGGCGGTTTCTCTCCAGGGAAGGGCTGCACAAGCTTTCGCCCATGTGGGAGGGCCCGTTCAGGGTCGTCCACATCTCCAGGCCTGGCGCCGTGCGCCTGGAGACGCAAGAAGGGACACCTATCCGAAACGCCTGGAACATCCAGCACCTCAGGAAGTTCTACCCATGAAGCAAGGCCCAGAGCCTGTGAAGAAAGGCCCAGAGCCTGTGAAGAAGGCCCGGTGCCTGTGAAGATTCGCCGCCCGTGACACTCTCACGTAATAATGAGTTGGGGTTGTACACGCCCCGGAGTCTCAGGAGCGCCGGCCTCAGGCCCTGGGGCTCCCTCCCACGCCTAGTGGACAACACTTAGCTCCGCGCTGGTGAGAAGACTTGAAGACTAGATTAGGTGCCGGACGCGGCTTTTCATTTGCTTTCCGTAGTTGGCTCACTTTTCCTTAATCGAAGTTTCTCTTGGTGTTCGTTGGTGATTTGATTCCCTAGCCTTTTACCGCATTTTTCGGCTTTGGTTTGCTCATGTTCTCTCTCTCGCATGCCTCGCGAGGGTGCTAGGCAGGTGCCCTCGCGAGCATTTTTCTTCTCTTTGCCTTCTCGCGCGAGCATTTTTCTTCTCTCTGCCTTCTCGCGAGCCACCCTCGTTCGAGCCTGAAAGCTGGCACATCTCTCCTAATCCGTGCCACTCGGGTACCGCGATACAAAGCGCCAAATCAAGGCTTGGCTGGACGGCAAGTCCTTTAATGCACCCCCTAACAAATTTTTTGCAGTTTCTGAGCAACGCAGACACCTCGTGAGGGAAAGGGCGTCCCAAACGCGCCAGGTTAAGTTATCTTTGCATAAAATAACAACACGGCATGGGAATAACACGCACAGTGCATTAACCAAAGAACCATAGTCCGATACACGCCCCTCTAGGCCCATACTGGTTTTGTTTTCTGATGCAGGGAAAAAGAAAAAGCTAAACAAAGCGGCGTTGCAGCAATCCGCGGAGGCAGGCCCTCAGTGACGCCCCGAGCCTAGCCAGACCCCTCCTCGTGCTTCACGGAGGCGCGACGACGAGATGACCCGTTGCCTCCTTCGAAGCGGGCGCGGCGGCGCGGCGGCTAGTCGTAGCCACCACTGCTGGAGCTATTACAGAAGGAAGAGCCACCGTAGCTGGAGGGGACGCGGTCGCCGCCGAGGGCAGGCTCGCCCTCATCCTCGTCGCGACCATCACCAAGGCCGAGCACCTCCTCACTGTCGTTCGTCTCGGGGCAGCACCCGGCGTGGCGACCATCTTGCCCGAACACCCTCACATAGAGGGTCGATCCACCGTCATACTTGAAGTGGAGCGTGCACCGCCGGCCCAGGCTGCGCGCGCGGGCGAACGTCTGCCAGCTGCGGGCCAGGGCTATGTTGCTCGTGGCGGAAGTCTCGACCGCAACCCAAGAGGCCTTGCTGCAGCAGCCATCCGCTTGCAGCCAGAGTCTGCCCGGACCAGAGCCGGCAGTTCACCGGCGAAGAAGCGCGGAAGTTGGAGCCAGTTGCCGGTCGGGTTCTCCGACCAGACAACAAACTCCGGCGACATCTCCGCCATGTGGAAATGCGGACAAGGAGGCCGCGCCACCATAGCACGCCTCCCCTCATCAACTAGACCGCCATGGTTGGGACGATCCCCTCCGCGTGCCGCAGCGCCGCCTCGACGGTGGGCCACGGCGGGGGTCGTGGCGTGCTTGCGTGGACGGCCGCGACCGTGCTTGGGCACCGGGGAATCGGGGCCCTCGCGAGGGGCCTTCCCCTTCTCGGCGGCAAAGAACTTCCTTTGTGGCGCCATCAGAGGCACTGCGAGCAACGAAGCAAAGGAGAAGCAAGCAAGCGAGGAAGAGATGAGCAGCGGGGGCTCCGCCCCACTCCCCATTTATAGCAAGAGAAGGCCAACCGGCGTCTCCCACGATCGCAGGTAATGATGGTTTTCCTTGCATGTCGCAGGGACTTGTCAAGTCGTGCAGTCGCCGAGGCACCATGGGGAAGTGGAGATGCCCACGTCCAATCAACCGCCACGCGTCAACCGAGGCCGCGGGCTTTTGGGGCCCGCGGTGCTCCGAACTTGACCCTTGGCTTCGCCGCGAAGCCAAGCCCGAGCGCACCTTGGGCCCAGGGGCTACTGTCGGCGTTCTGGGAATGGGGGTCCCCAGACTTGCCTGCCTGCGGCCCATAGCGTGGCTAAGCCAGCAGGCTGTACGACCCATCTTCATCAACAAGGCATCCAAGACCCTCGCGAGGGTCCAAGCTTCGCGAGGCGGACGACGCAAGACCTCCTCTGGAGTAGCCTAACCAGGCAGGCTCGCGAGGAGCGGAGATATCAAGGCAGGGCAAAACCTCACGAGGCTCTCGTGACGTGAGCCATGACGAACGGCACCAGGCGGGCACCAGCGCGTGCAACGTCCTTATTTCTTCTTTGGTGCTAAGGAGGCCAGCGCATGCGAAGGGTACCGAGGCATCACGAAAAAGTTGCTATATTGGTGCAACGAGACCAAGACCAGGAGGACTGCAAGACGGAGGTCATCGTGGAGCCCAAGACGGTGTAACCACCAGAGCTTTTCACAGGCGAAGACCGCTTTTGTCAGGATAGCTTGTACTAGCTGCCCCCCTTCAAATTCGCTCGCCATTGTTGGTTCCCTTCCCGCTCGATATTTGGGAAGAGGACCAGGGCCTCTATAAATAGGTCTAGCCACCACAGTAGCAGACATCGAATCCTCACCCGCTCAAGTTCGACAAGCACAAGAACACCTCAACCTCAGGAGGCTGTTCTTCCTTTGTACTGTTCATCATCAGCCCAAGAGGCAATCCACCACCACCACACTGGAGTAGGGTATTACACCACAACGGTGGCCCGAACCAGTATAAACCTCATGTCTCTCTGTGTTGCGAGTTCGTCGAGTTCGTCCGCGAGATATTTGCGAGCTAGGGCGTAGATCGGTAGGAGGGAAAGACTTCGCGCGCACCCCAGTGTTCAAACCTCGAGGGTTTGCTGGAACCCCACATCCGACAAAACTCAATTCATCACAATAGGATAGAGGGGGGAAAAACCATATGATCCAACTATAATAACAAAGCTCGCGGTACATCAAGATCGTGCCAAATTAAGAACACGAGAGAGAGAGAGATCAAACACATAGCTACGGGTACATACCCTCAGCCCCGAGGGTGAAGTACTCCCCCCTCGTCCTGGTGGCCACCGGGATGATGAAGATAGCCTCCGGCGATGATTTCCAGAACGGGCTCCCGATTGGTTTTTCGTGGCTACAGAGGCTTGCGGCGGCGAAACTCCTGATCTAAGTTTATTTCTGGGGGTTTCTGGATTTATAGGAATTTTTGGCGTCGGTTTCACGTCACGGGGGTCCACCAGTCAGCGACAAGGCAGGGGGGCGCGCCTTTGGGGGTGGACACGCCCTCCACCATTGTCGTTGACTCGGGACTCTTCTGGACCAACTCCTGTGCTTTAGGGGCTTCTTCTGGTCCAATAAAAATCAACGTAAATTTTCAGCTCGTTTGGACTCCGGTTGATATTCCTTTTCTGCAAAACTAAAAAACAAGGAAAAAATAGAAACTGGCATTGGGCTCTAGGTTAATAGGTTAGTCCCAAAAATAATATAAAATAGCATATAAATGCATATAAAACATCGAAGATAGATAATATAATAGCATGGAACAATAAAAAATTATAGATACGTTGGAGACGTATCAGCCGTCGGTGGCCATGGTGGGTTACCTCGTCAGAGACGTTGAAGGGGGAGGCCGCTGAAGAAGGGGTGAAGCTCGAATAGGGAGGAATAGGGCTCGAGAATGGTCCTAGTATCCTAGTGACGAGGCCGTCGTTTGCTCGGCCACCAAGCCCATGGGGCGGTTGTGGCCTCCTGCGAGCAGCGGCCATCGCACGAAGGTAGTGGTGCTAGCAGTTGGGCGCTCTAGCAGTGACCCTCGAGGAGGACACGCTCACTACCTCGCAACAGTCGATCGCCTCGCCGCCTCAGGGGACACGGGGCATTGCCGTGCAGCTCTCTATGGCGCACCTCCAGGACGAGCCCCGGTACTAATTGCTTGTGCGCGAGCTGGGCGAATGTGAAATGTGTCGTGCACTCGCATGACCTCGGCAGCTGCAGGCAGGAAGGTGGCGAGGGGTGCGGGGACCTGGCCGAGGAGCGAGAGGAGCTCTTCTTACTACCTGCTCTACCATTTTTAATGTAATTCCTGTTAGTCTGATTGAGTTTTTTTAAGGGTGCTAGTCTAACTGAGTTTGTTCAATTAGACATGAACTTGCCCATTAATGAGTAAAAGCCCCGAGTGTGTTTTTTCTAAAAAAGGAAAAGATTTTTTTCATCAGTTTTGCCACTAGAAACTTTAACTGCTAAAAATGCCATCGCTTCATTAGGTGCATACTCAAAAATGTCATTGGACACCATTACTAATAGCTCATATTCTCATTTGCCATGTTATAGTGACATAAATACCTATGGACCGACAGGTCAGCACTCCCTCTATCTCAATACAATAAAGTGTGGGTCTCACTTGATCCCAACAACGTTCTTATTTTCCTATAAAATTATTTGCTTGCTTACTCCTGACAATTGGGGGCCACACTTATCATTGTGTGCTAGAGAGAGTTGGCATGTGGGTTTAGAGGTATTTTTGTTAGATAACATGATCAATGGGTTTGACCTGACAATAACAATGGCTAATGGTATTTTTGAGCAAACATCTAATGGAACGATGGCATTTCTTACTTATGTAATAGCATTTTGAGCAAGTATGTCACGGAATGGTGACATTTTTGAGGAGTTGCAACTTCTAATAGACAAACTGAGGAGACACAACTACTGACATAAATGATAAAAACCCAAAAGAAAAAAAACTCTAGTCACATGGTCAATGCATGTATATGTATCATAAACGAGTGGCTAGAGGATTCGTGCTAGCGGATATGCGAGGGAAAGGTCCCTCCATATATTCTCCGTTACAAATATGTTTTTTTGCCAGTTAAATCCATTAAGAGGCGCTAGAATGGTGGCCAACCAGCTACGCCATGTGGCGCATGCTGGTTGGTCATGGTGAGAAAGTATTTTTTTAGTTTTTTTAAATGGTACGGAGATTTTTTTTGAGAGAAAATTCTCTAGGTTTTTCTCTTTCTTTTTAAGATGATTGTGATGTCCACGTGACGCGAGAATATTTTTTAAATTTTTTGACATGATGGTGAGGTGCGCATAGCTTTCTCTCGAGTGGCCAACCAGCTATGCCACTTGGCGCAAGCAGGTTGGCCGCGGTGAAAAAGCTTTTGGGATATTATTTTTAGATAGAGGTGAGCAATTTTTTGAATGTTTTTTTCCTTTTTAGATGCAGGTGATGACCCCACACATTTTTTTAAATGAAGGGCTACGCAAAGCGGCGCTCACTAGTAAGTTGTGTTGATAATTCTTTCTTTTATTTTTTACTTCTTTTTCTAGATGGAGGTGAGTATTTTTTTTAATATTTTCCAGATGAAGGCGAGGACTCTATCTATTTTTTTAATGAAAACATGCGCACAACTTTCTATCAAGCGGCGTCACTGGGTGGCGCCCCAATCACTAGTGGGCATTACGAATATCATTATTCCACCATCAGGACAACTTAGCGACCATTGACAACTGGGACACCACCACAAAGCAAAGGGAGATACCATAAGAGCATCTACAGTCGGACTATACGGTCACTCAAACGCCCGCGCCGCGGGCATTGATCGGGCACCCCTCAAATTTCCACACTTGCAGTCGAACATCTCATACTAGATTCTCAAATCCATACAAAGACATGCAAACTAAAATAAACATACGTACTGCGTCGATCACCTAGCTACTCGGCATCTGAGATGTCGATGATATCCGTGCCCGGCTCCGGCAGCATGGCGGTAGCTGCAGCTCCGGCTCCTCCGGCTGCTCCGCTCCAGCCTCCTCCGCCTCTATTTCCGCGTCGAGTTCGGCGAAGAGCGCGTCGAACTCTTCCTGCTCCCGTCGGAGGAACGCCCAGTTGGCACCCACATAGGCATCATCCTGGATGGACTCCAGGATGGCCCGCTACTCTGCCATCTCCTCTGTCTGGGCGACGGCGAACTCTGCCTCGGCCTGCTCCATGTTGAAGCCCGGCAACTGTTGCTCTGGCTCCTGCTGCTCCGCCTCCTCCACCTCCATCATAGCTATCTCCTCCTCCTCCTATTTCCCCCGGCTCCTCCTCCTCTGGCTCGGGCGAGTCCGGAGGTAGCCCGACAGCGATGCGGTCGGCGCGCGCGGCTTGCCTCGCCAGTGCCGGAGCATGGGCGGAGCATCGGACCGTGGGCAGAGCGCCGAAGCGGGACAGGGAGGAGGTAGATGGGCTTGGACTCGCGGCACGGAGAGGGGAGAGGGGGATGGGTTAGGGTTGCGGGACGCCGGCCGACTTAAATAGCTAAATTTGGTCTTGGGCGGCGCCACGCGACATTCACATCGCGGCGACGGACGCGGCATTCGTCGGACCGCCGGGTTTCCGGGTGTTTCCACGTGGGACCCCGGCGTCAGAACGACGTGGCGGGTGTGCCCGGGCGCCCCCTTATCCGCCCCATATTTGGGCTGGATATGGGGGGTGTCGGTCAGCCCGGGTGTTTGATGCCCGTTTAAGGAGCGGTCCGGGTTAAAAATGTGACCGAACAGTGTCCGGGCGGCCTGCTCGGGCGTATGAGGCGGGTTTGAGAGGTCCGGCTGTAGATGCTCTAATATCCTATTTCTCATGAATCATGTGCTTTTCACTCTTCTGTACTATCTCTTTTTGAATGTTGGGATTGTAAAAGAGGGGAGTACCTAGAACTCATCTAGATGAGATATAGTTTGGTCTCATTCACCTGGAAAACAAGAACAGATACAACCCACGTCAGCACACACGCATCTTATAGAATCACATCCAATGGCTATGAAATGTGAATGAGACCAAATTATATCTCATCTAGATGAGTTCTAGCAAAACTATTTTTATTTTCTGTGATTCTTGTGAAATTGCATATTTGAGCCCATGTTAGGTTATCGACATCCCCATGAGTTGAAATTTTCTATACCCATAACTCTTTTACAATCCCAACATTCAAAAAGAGATAGTACAGAAGAGTGAAACATACCATCCCGAGTAATCTTTCTTTACAACCGACGTTCAAATAACACTTTTTTATGAATTGTTGTCAATTCTCAACTTTATTCCAATCTATATTTTTACCATATTTAAATTTGGAGTAAGCTTGAAATGTTTTTTAGGAATAACTACGTGTTTATTGCAAATAGCATACACAACATGTACACACAAAATCATAAAAAGGACCATGGAACGCAGGTGTCCCCGTACAATTGCACAAAAGACCTCCAAAGAAACAAAGTAAAAAACTCAGTCCTAAGAGACCATTGCATCCATCGTCATCTTTGCTTGTTGCCGACCACATTCGTCACTCAAGCACCGCCAGCGATAGGAAAAGCGAGCAACCCCACAAACCAGATTCGCGGAAGCATAGTTGAAGCAGCGTTGTGAACCGATTGAGCTGCCCGCCATACAACGACAACACTGAACCTCCGTAGCACGTTGGTCGGGGAACATCCCCATGCTCGTCGAATTGTAGATCCACCGACTTCGCTCGATGCCGTCGAAGGAGGGGATCAGATCTGCTCACCGTCTTCCACAAACCCTTATACGAGGCCACCATGTCCCAGGGGTCGCCCGCGTTGCCACCATCCGAGGGAGCCAACATCGGACAATTCACCCCTAAGCATCCTCCCATGCCCACGAGCGGTGTTGGATTAGACACCACTAAGACGGAGACAGGCCCGATGGACAAAGGACAAAAGTTCGGACTGTGCCGCTGCCTCGCCGATCGAACCCAAGATCGGCCGCCTCGCTGACCAAGCCCTACCACCAAGTTCTTGTCGGCCACACATGACCCGCGAGCAGACTATAGCCCCCAAATCTATCTCGGGCAAGCCCTACCGACGATCAAATCTCGGGCATGTAACATACTGATCACAAAGGGAATGACGTACGTTGTCATTGCAGTTTGAACGATAAAGATCTTCATAGAATATGTATGAACCAATATGAGCATCTAGGTTCCGCCGTTGGTTATTGATCGGAGATGTGTCTCGGTCATGTCTACATAGTTCTTGAACCCGTAGGGTGAGCACGCTTAACGTTCGATGATGATTTGTATTATGAGTTATGTGTTTTGGTGACCGAAGATTGTTCGGAGTCCCGGATGAGATCACGGACATGACGAGGAGTCTCGAAATGGTCGAGAAGTAAGGATTGATATATTGGACGATAGTATTCGGACACCGGAATGGTTTCGGGACGTTTCGGATATTTATCGGAGTACCGAGGGGTTACCGGAACCCCCTGGGAAAGTAATGGGCCTACATGGGCCATAGGGGAGAGAGAGGGGAGCCCGCAAGGGGTGGCGCCCCCCATAGGCTGTCCGAATTGGACAAGGGGAAGGGGGCGTTGTGACTGGTTGGTTTTTGCCCTTTCTTATTTGCTTGAAATTTCATTTGAAAGTTTTTGAAACTTGGAGTTTCTGAATCTTTTCATTTGGACTTAAACACTTGGGCATCCATGGCTTTCACCCAAGTGTTCACTTCTCTCCCAAACCATCACTTCACTTCTGATCCACCACAAAATAACCTTTGGAATATTTTTCTTAAATGAAAAATATTCATTTTCTCTCAAAAACCCTAAGCCAGATCTGTTTGCTTCAAGGCAACCCTAATTTTTATGGCTCAGAAAATTCTAAGATAATTCACAAATATTCTAGGGACCCTAGGGCACCTCCCTGAGCAAAAATATTTCATCACTTTTTGGAATATTTTTGCTATAGAAAATCTTTTCTGTTCTGGACAGAAATGGTGGTTTCTACAGCAACTACCATTTTACTTGCTCCATTTAACTTGAACTTTCTTGTGCATCTTTACCTTAGTAACTTATAACTTGCCTCCAAAGCCCCAAACTCCCAGCCATTTGACCACAGTAACATCACAAAGTTACTGACCAGAAACTTACCTGGCTTCTAAAATCTTCTCTACTGCACCTGGATCCAAACCAAACCGTGGTAAACTGCAAAACTACCACGAACAACATGCCAGACATGATTTTTGGACGAAGGCTGGCCTGAGGAGAGAGTTCGCGTGGTGACCACGCGTGTCCACGAAGCCAGGCATGCGTGTCGATGTGCTCTGGGTGACGCCGAGCGCTCTGTTCGAGCGTGCTCACTTCCCCCGCCTGCCCAACCATGCCAAACCCCGCCACCATCATCGTCTCGACGTCCTTAACTCCTCCCTGGCACTCGCCGACGCCGGAGCTCGCCGCAGCGAGCACGGGCAAGGTCCGGCCAGCCCAACAGTGTGGAGCGCACTGTGCTCGTCGCCATCCCCTTGATCCTATGCTCGTCTCCGCTCGCCCACAGTGGCCGCGTGACCTCCGTCGCCTTCTCCCCCTCTCACTGACGCCGCTCGTCACCGGGCGCCGTGGACAGGTGTCCACCGGCGGAGCCCGAAGCACCCTCTCCGCTCGCCTATAAAAAGAGCCACCCCAGCCTCCTCGAGCACCATCCAGCAGTCACACACACCCCACGATCGAGTAGGAAGCCGTAGCCCGGCAGGGCAGGCCTCGGGCCGCCGTCCCCGAGCTCGGGCTCGCCGGTGATCCCCTCTGGTCGCCGCGGTAGCTCCAGCCCCTCCCAGGCCTGGGCGACCCCTCCAAGGCCTCCGCCTCTCTCCGGTGAGGCCATCTCGCCCACTTGGAGCCTCTGGAGTGACCTCTGCTCGCCGTCTTCCTCAACTCCGGCGACCTCCATGTTCTGCCTCCGCTCGCGAGCTAGTTTCCGACGGCGTCCAACCACCCCTAGCCACGCTACGGGTACGGGCAGGTGCGCCATCGTCCCCTCTCTCAACCCTCCCTCTTGTTTGGGCCAAGGAGCCCTCGTCGCCGGCGAGAGCTCCGGTGAAGCCGCGGCCCTCTCTGTTTCTCTCTCCCTCTTCCCCCACCTGACTAGCGGGGCCTGCTAGTCAGCCACTCAGTACACGCGCGAAGCGGTATGAGTGGTGGCGCCCCTGGGCTTTACGCCTTCGACGTCACCCCCCAGCTGTCTCTTTTTATTCAAATTCATTTATATTCCAGAGAGCTCCAAACAATTTTAATTTTTTAACCATAAGTCCAAATGAGATGATTCTTTTTGCATTGTGTTCTTTGAAAGGAAATCTAACAGCTCACCAAAGATGAGATTTTTCCGAGCTGTTTAGAAATTCTTGTGAATTTCAGAAGTGTTCTTGATATTCTCTTTTTGTGTTTAAAATTATTTTCAGAAGATGAGGCTTGTCTTGAGGATCACCAGGAGGCTTGTGAATCTCATCTGCACTAAGGCAAGCCACAACAACATTTTTATGATGCCATTTCAATATTTGTTATTTTCTCACTTAAATGAAATGATTAACCCATGCATTTAAATAATTATTGAATTATTTGTATTCTATTAAGTATTGGTCAGTTGTTATGCTTGATTTACAAAATAGTTGAAACTAGTTTAAGTGGGTAAAGCAAGTTAAAATTTATTTGAGGTGATGTTAGAAATAATTTTGTTATGCATGTTAGTAATTATTTAAAGCTTTGTGTTTGCATTCTTAAATTGATAAAAATTTATTAGAAAATATTTTGTTAAATACTTGTTTAATCATATTACTTGTCTTACAGAATGTTTGAACCCAACTTAGTGATAAAGAAATTAAGAGTTGTTGATAATGATATCTTTTGGTCAAGCATATGAAAGATTTATCGGAGTTACTTTCTTGCGTAGGAAATTAATAAAACTTGTTGCAAAATATTTTGGTTAAGTTGTGAGTCATTTTGCGCAAGTAGAGTAATATGAGTTGTTGACATTTATGCTTGGTGTGCATATGGATGGCGTCGGTCATTTTTATCAATATGTGATGCATGTGTTGTTTTGCATTTCATGGCATGCTATGACACAGGTCATTTTTAGTTAAAAGTTAATCCTGAATATAACTCAACTTGAATATACCGTTGACTGGGTCATGGTGCCGCTGAATCGAGTTTCTTTCCAGTGCAACCACATTTGCCTTGTGGGAAGGCCTTGATTCGGTCCATTGACACGGCCTCTGGTCGGTGCCTCCATCTAGGGAAGATTATGTCGTGTTTGCCCTGGCCCCGTAAGCACACATAATCTTGTGTGCTCGTTGATGAGATTATGGTACCGAGTCCCCGAGTGGGAGTGTTTTGACCACGACGGTGGTCGGGGTGTCTTTGGTAGACACGGGGCCATCCAGGACCAGCCCATTGGGGATTTGGGTCGGAGTGGCCGGGAGAGTGCTATGGCAATGGAGGGGTTTTGTCGGAATGCCGTTGGTCCACCCGAATGGGAATGCGAGGCCATGGGTTCCGTGGTGTGGGTACAGTGTGCTACCTCTGCAGAGTGTATAATCTATCGATAGCCGAGTCCACGGTCACGGACACCTCGTACTAGGTCCCACCATGAGTCAACGTTTAATAAAAATTGCACACTAAGCTATGAACTTTGCATTGTCAATGGATGGCAGAAAGGCCATCAAGGTATTTGGGACCAAATGATGGTCGTGGTTGTGATCGCCGTAAGGATCACGAGTTGTTCTTGAGAAAGACCACTATGGTGGTGTGTTTGTGGTCCAGAGATGATCACAGTTGGTAAGCTGTCCTGAGGGACGTTCGGGCTTGATCACAGCATGTTGACATATAATGTTGCATTATTAATAATTGGTTAAATATCATGATATTGTTTGTCATTATGATTATGCTTGTTGTGAGCTTGCAAGTACATTCAATGTATTGACCTAGCGTGTCATGCCAGATTTCAGGAAAGTCTCGTTGGAAAGGAGCGCTGTTCGAGTCTAGATCGTGTCCACATCAGTGTCCCTGTGATATGGAGCTTCCGCTATGATGTTATTCCACTGCCACGTAGTTGTTCGAGTCGAGGCCCCTTTATCTTCACTAAATAATGTACATATTGTTCCGCCGCACCGAGTGTGCCGCTTGGCCTCGACCACTGTTGTAATATGAACTCTGTTCCGCTAGCATCAATAAAGCAATTGTTTTCTGTACCAATATGTTGTGTGTTGCCAGAAGACATGATCTCTGGGCTGGCAATGCAGGGTTAACCGGTCGCTCTGAGCCGGGTTGCTACAACGGTTGGTACCAGAGCCGCGCTGACTATAGGCCACGCTAGACTACGACGTGTTAACTGGATGCTAGACACGAGTAAATGTGAGTGTCGGTAGCAGTTATAGCTGGTTGTTGTATTGTAGTCATTTGATTATTATTTTTATGCTAACCTGTTAATGGTTGTGAGTGTAGATGGCTCCGGTGCCGTATCCGTGCCAATTGCAGTTGATGCCGTACACGTCACCGCACCTTCTCCGCAACGTGTGGCGTCAACTGTACCCTCACGGAGATGAACCAGTCTACCATGTGTACCGGGAGCGTCTAGCAGACTAAGTGTATGAGTATCACGCAGTGGTTACTCTGCGCACCAGTTCCGATTCCGGCCCTTACACTCGCACTTCTCGGAGCGGTTACGCCTCCACCGCTTCTCAGGCTGTCCAGTTTGCCGCATTTGAGGTCCTTGTCGAGCTTCGTTATACCAATGTTCAAATGCAGCATCACCCAGGATTCTATTACTACCCATCTCTGCACGACAACGGTCGTGTCCGTTTTCCTCTCGTTAACTCGGAGTCTGATAGTGTTGCTAGCCATCTTGCTCGCTATATCACTGCTAGCTATCTGATGATCCACGAGCTGGCTCGAGAGCTGACTCGTGCCCGTACTGCTTTAGCCGCTACCTTGGTCACTACTAGATCCACCACTACTCCATCCTCACAGGGATTTACCCCTTATGTCCCAGTTAGCTCTAGCTCCCCTATTTCGCCGGTTACTCCCCCGAGTAGCACAGGCGCTCCGGTCGTGAACCCTCTCAGTACTCCTACCGAGTGGGTCTCACTTCTTGCTACTCCTCCAGCCCCGATGCTTCATCCTACCCCTGCCCCTGAGGGAGAGCCCTCGAGGCAGCGTCGTCGTGTTACCTTTAACCCGGAGGTTTCCGTTAACCACGTCAGTTCGGGATCTGAGACAGCTTCAGGGGAGGACACCGCAGCACCAGCAGAGCAGTAGTGTCTTTGAGTATTCGCAGTCGTCTAGATGGTGTACGGATGTAGTTGTACGAGTCATGATGCTTCATGTATGAGAGTAGTGGAACCAGTCAGGTTGTTAAATTTTCATGTATGATTCTATGTATAATTATGATGGGACTTTAATCACCGTATTCTCTTAGCTCTTTTGTCTTTTTCGAGAATTATTGCTGGCTTTACCCCAATTTTATTCTTGGATGTCTCTCATCTCGATTTCATTGCCTTGGGAAAAATACTCAATAGGATGACGCGGGGAGGCGGCAGTAGCAACGTTCGTGAGGGAACTCCTGTTCGTCGTTCCGCACGACAGGCAGGATATTCTCCCGAGCCGTACGTTCAGCCACCACCTCCTCCGGCTGATCCTCCCTCCACCGAGCAAGTTCTGCGTATGTTTGAAGAAAAAACGAACAATGATCTGATTGAAATATTGAGAAGTGTGCAAGCTATAGTTGGACAAAATGGAAATCAGAATGGTCATCACTCAAAGCTGTCAGATTTTCAGAGGACCAATCCACCCAATTTCAGTCAGGTTGTTGACCCATTGGATGCAGACGATTGGTTGCGCACCATGGAGAAAAAGCTTGAGATCGCCCGTACTGAAGGAAATGATAAAGTCCCATTTGCAACCCATTACCTTGAAGGCGCAGCTGCCATATGGTGGGAAAATACAAAAGCCATGTGGCCGATTGATGAGGAAGTCACCTGGGAAAATTCAAGGATAAGTTCCGCAAATATCACATCCCTACTGGAGTTATGAAGGCCAAGCAGCGTGAATTTCTCACGCTTGTCCAAGGAAATCAATCTGTGGCTGAGTATCTGCAAAAATTCAATCATCTGGCCCGTTACTCTCTGTATGACGTAGCCACCGAAGAAAGGAAGATGGACAGATTTCTTGGAGGTTTAAATCCGCAACTTCGGTGTGCTCTCAGTATGTTTGATTTCATGGATTTCCAAACTCTGGTAGACAAGGCATTCATTGCTGAACGGGAACACAAGCTTATATCAGATAATAGGCCTGTTAACGACAACAAGCTCAAGTTTGAGCCAAAGAAGGATGGGCAACCTATGCAAAAGGCTCGTACCTGGCAGCAGACTCAGGTGGAATACCGGCCAAATTGGCAGCAGAATGTTAACAAGACCACCACTCAAGTCAAGAATGTTGTGGCCAATCCAATGCATGAGGAGCGGCAGCGCAATAATTCTTGTTTCACTTGCGGGCAGCCCGGACATTATGCCAAACAGTGCCCCAAGAACCACAAGGTGAATGCGCTGAGCAGGCCACAAGTCAACTTTATGGAGTCAGGGCCAACCCAGCAAAACTTCACTGGGCACGTGAATCATATCTCCGCCGATGAATCCCAAGAGAAGCCAGAAGTCGTCATTGGTATGTTTTCTGTTAATGACATACCTGCAGTAATTTTATTTGACTCTGGGGCTTCCCATTCTTTTATTTCTCGGAGTTTTGCCGCCCAAAACAATTTTCCTTGCACAATTTTGGGCAAAAATATGCTGGTACAAACCCCGGGATCTATAATCAAGAGCAATCTAGTCTGCCGTGATCTGGAGATCAATATCAACGGGGTCCACTTTCCAACATCTCTGATAATCATTGAGTCTGAACAGTTGGATATTATATTGGGAATGAATTGGCTGACCAAATATCAAGTTTGTATAAACTGCGCAACCCGAGAAGTCAATTTAACCAGTCTGAATGGGCAGCTCACCAAATTCTATGCTCGCAAGCATATACCCAAGCCAGAACTAGTGTGCACTGCTGTGGTCGAATTGGAATTTATTCCTGTGGTCAGTGAGTACCCTGATGTGTTTCCAGAAGAACTGCCAGGCATGCCACCAGATCGGGAACTGGAATTTGCCATAGATCTTGTGCCCGGAACCGCACCATTATACAAGAAGTATTACCGGATGCCCTCATCAGAATTAGTGGAACTAAAGAAACAGCTTGACGAATTACTCCGGAAAGGTTATATTCGTCCCAGCTCTTCACCGTGGGGGTCACCTGCAATCTTCGTGGGTAAAAAGGATGGCAGTCTCCGTATGTGCATAGATTATCGCCAGCTGAATGAGGTCACCATCAAAAATAAATACCCACTGCCAAGGATTGATGATCTGTTCGATCAGCTCAGTGGGGCTAAAGTATTCTCAAAAATCGATTTACGGACCGGGTATCATCAGCTCAAGATTAAAAGGGAAGATATTCCTAAGACCGCATTCACTACACGATACGGTCTTTACGAATATACTGTGATGTCCTTTGGTCTCACCAATGCCCCTGCCTTCTTCATGCATATGATGAACAAGGTGTTCATGGACTTCCTCGACAAATTTGTGGTAGTCTTTATCGACGACATCCTCATTTACTCCAAGAGTGAAGAAGAGCATAAGGATCACCTCCGGGCAGTGCTACAACGGCTCCGCAACCATCAGCTATACGCCAAGTTCAGTAAGTGCGAATTTTGGCTCAAGCAAGTTGGGTTTCTCGGGCATGTACTATCCGCCGAAGGCATAGCCGTGGACCCGAGCAAAGTAAAGGATGTGCTCGATTGGGTACCGCCCACGACTGTAACACAGATCCGGAGTTTCCTTGGATTAGCTGGATACTATCGTCGTTTCATTGAAGGGTTTTCCAAAATTGCTAAACCTATGACGGAACTGCTCAAAAAGGATACAAAGTTTGAGTGGACCAAGGACTGTGAGAAGAGTTTTTATGAGCTAAAGACGCGTCTGACAACCGCACCCGTATTGACTCTTCCAGACATTTATCGCAGCTTCGACGTGTACTGCGATGCCTCCAGACAAGGTATTGGTTGTGTATTGATGCAAGACGGCAAGGTAGTAGCCTATGCATCACGACAACTACGACCACATGAGGGAAATTATCCTACTCATGATTTGGAATTGGCTGCAGTGGTTCATGCATTAAAAATTTGGAGACACTATCTCATTGGAAAAAGGTGCCAAATTTTTACCGACCACAAAAGCCTCAAGTACATCTTCACTCAGCCAGATTTAAATCTCCGTCAGCGAAGATGGTTAGAGTTGGTCAAGGATTATGACCTTGGAATAAATTACCATCCAGGCAAGGCCAACGTCGTTGCCGATGCGCTCAGTCGAAAGCCCGTCAGCTTAAATGTCATGTTAAAATCATTGCCTACCGAACTTCAGGAGGAGATCGCTCAGCTCAACTTGGTCATCGTGGATGCTGGCCTCACTAATATTTTGGAAGTTACCCCCACACTTGAGATGGAAATCCGCAAGGCCCAGCCAGATGACGCCAAGCTACAAAAACATGCAAGGCAGCCCCCAGATTTCTTCAAGGACAACTTCGGTACCCTCCGATTCCGTGGACGAATTTGTGTACCAAATCAACCGGACTTGAAGAGGAAAATCTTGTCAGAAGCACACGAATCCTCGTATTCCATTCATCCGGGAAGTACGAAAATGTATGAAGACCTTAAACAAATATTCTGGTGGAATGGGATGAAGAAAGACATTGCCTATTTTGTAGCCTGTTGCGACATATGCAACAAGGTGAAAGCAGAGCATCAGAAGCCAGCCGGACTTCTCCAACCACTGCCAGTTTCACAATGGAAATGGGATGATGTTTGCATGGACTTCATCACCGGATTGCCTAGGACTCAGCGAGGCAAAGACGCAATCTGGGTTATAGTGGACACCCTAACCAAGGTTGCTCATTTCATCCCGGTCAGCACCAGATACAGAGCAAATGAACTGGCGCAACTGTATGTATCCAGAATCGTCAGTCTGCATGGGGTACCCCGGACTATCACTTCCGACCGAGGTTCTTTGTTTACCTCCGCTTTCTGGTCCCGCCTCCATCAAGCCTTGGGGACAGCACTAAAATATAGTACTGCTTATCACCCCCAGACGGACGGTCAGACAGAGCGAGTAAATCAAATACTCGAAGATATGTTGCGAGCCTGTGTGCTAGCCAACGGGGCGAACTGGGAAGATTGCTTGCCATACGCCGAGTTCTCGTATAACAACAGTTTCCAGACCAGTCTAAAGATGTCACCCTATGAAGCTCTATATGGTCGTAAGTGCCGCACTCCTCTAAATTGGTCTCAAGCTGGAGATAGCCATATCTTCGGAACCGATCTCATGATGGAAGCCGAGAAACAAGTCAGGGAAATCAGAGACCGACTGCAATTGGCCAAATCCCGTCAGAAGAGTTATTATGATGCAAAGCACCGGCAGGTCAGTTTTGAACCCGGAGAACATGTGTACCTCCGAGTCACTCCTATGAAAGGAGTTAAGCGATTTCAGACTCGTGGAAAGCTGGCACCCAGATTCATTGGTCCATTCTCAATTATGTCTCGAGTGGGTACGGTTGCATACCAACTGGAACTACCCCCGGAGTTGTCAGAAATACACAATGTGTTCCATGTTTCGCAATTGAGACGATGCATATCCCCGCCTGAGAAAAGGACTGCAATGGCTGAGATAGAATTGGCAAAGGATTTAACTTATGAAGAAAGACCGTCCAAAATTTTGGATCAAGTGGAAAGGGTCACTCGCAGCAAAGTCAGAAATTTTTTCAAAGTTCAGTGGGAGCATCACACCGAGTCAGAAGCAACTTGGGAGCAGGAAGAGTTCCTTAAGAGTCAGTATCCAGAGTGGTTTTCCCAAGCAACCGAATCTCGAGGACGAGATTCATTCTAAGTGGGGGAGGTTTGTGACAGCCTGGTTTTTGCCCTTTCTTATTTGCTTGAAATTTCATTTGAAAGTTTTTGAAACTTGGAGTTTCTGAATCTTTTCATTTGGACTTAAACACTTGGGCATCCTTGGCTTTCACCCAAGTGTTCACTTCTCTCCCAAACCATCACTTCACTTCTGATCCACCACAAAATAACCTTTGGAATATTTTTCTTAAATGAAAAATATTCATTTTCTCTCAAAAACCCTAAGCCAGATCTGTTTGCTTCAAGGCAACCCTAATTTTTATGGCTCAGAAAATTCTAAGATAATTCACAAATATTCTAGGGACCCTAGGGCACCTCCCTGAGCAAAAATATTTCATCACTTTTTGGAATATTTTTGCTACAGAAAATCTTTTCTGTTCTGGACAGAAATGGTGGTTTCTACAGCAACTACCATTTTACTTGCTCCATTTGACCTGAACTTTCTTGTGCATCTTTACCTTCGTAACTTATAACTAGCCACCAAAGCACAGCCCCGAACTCCCAACCATTTGACCACAGTAACATCACAAAGTTACTGACCAGAAACTTACCTGGGTTGTAAAATCCTCTCTACTGCACCTGGATCCAAACCAAACCGTGGTAAACTTCAAAACTACCACGAACAACATGCCAGACATGATATTTGGACGAAGGCTGGCCTGAGGACAGAGTTCACGCGGTGACCACGCGTGTCCATGATGCCAGGCATGCGTGTCGACGCGCTCTGGGTGACGCCGAGCACTCTGTTCAAGCGTGCTCGCTTCCCCCGCCTGCCCAACCATGCCAAACCCCGCCACCATCATCGTCTCGACGTCCTTAACTCCTCCCTGGCACTCGCGAACGCCGGAGCTCGCCGCAGCGAGCACAGGCAAGGTCTGGCCAGCCCAACAGTGCGGAGCGCACTATGCTCGTCGCCATCCCCTTGATCCTGTGCTCATCTCCGCTCGCCCACAGTGGCCGCGTGACCTCCGTCGCCTTCTCCCCCTCTCACTGATGCCGCTCGTCGCCGGGCGTCGTGGACAGGTCTTCACGGGCGGAGCCCGAAGCACCCTCGCCGCTCGCCTATAAATAGAGCCACCCCAGCCTCCTCGAGCACCATCCAGCACTCACACACACCCCATGATCGAGTAGGAAGCCGTAGCCCGGCCGGGCAGGCCTCGGGCCGCCGTCCCCGAGCTCGAGCTCGCCGGCGATACCCTCTGGTCGCCGCGGTAGCTCCAGCCCCTCCCAGGCCTGGGCGACCCCTCCAAGGCCTCCGCCTCTCTCCGGTGAGGCCATCTCGCCCACTTGGAGCCTCTGGAGTGACCTCTGCTCGCCGTCTTCCTCAACTCCGGCGACCTCCACGTTCTACCTCCGCTTGCGAGCTAGTTTCCGACGCCGTCCGACCACCCCTAGCCACGCTACGGGTACGGGCAGGTGCGCCATCGTCCCTCTCTCAATCCCTCCCTCTCGTTTGGGCCAAGGAGCCCTCGTCGCCGGCGAGAGCTCCGGCGAAGCCGCGGCCCTCTCTGTTTCTCTCTCCCTCTTCCCCCACCTGACTAGCGGGGCCCGCTAGTCAGCCACTCAGTACACGCGCGAAGCGGTACGAGTGGTGGCGCCCCTGGGCTTTACGCCTTCGACGTCACCCCCCAGCTGTTTCTTTTTATTCAAATTCATTTATATTCCAGAGAGCTTCAAACAATTTTAACTTTTTAACCATAAGTCCAAATGAGATGATTCTTTTTGCATTGTGTTCTTTGAAAGGAAATCTAACAGCTCACCAAAGATGAGATTTTTCTGAGCTGTTTAGAATTTCTGGTGAATTTCAGAAGTGTTCTTGATATTCTCTTTTTGTGTTTAAAATTATTTTCAGAAGGTGAGGCTTGTCTTGAGGATCACCAGGAGGCTTGTGAACCTCATCTGCACTAAGGCAAGCCACAGCAACATTTTTATGATGCCATTTCAATATTTGTGATTTTCTCACTTAAATGAAATGATTAACCCATGCATTTAAATAATTATTGAATTATTTGTATTCTGTTAAGTATTGGTCAGTTGTTATGCTTGATTTACAGAATAGTTGAAACTAGTTTAAGTGGGTAAAGCAAGTTAAAATTTATTTGAGGTGATGTTAGAAATAATTTTGTTATGCATGTTAGTAATTATTTAAAGCTTTGTGTTTGCATTCTTAAATTGATAAAAATTTGTTAGAAAATATTCTGTTAAATACTTGTTTAATCATATTACTTGTCTTACAGAATGTTTGAACCCAACTTAGTGATAAAGAAATTAAGAGTTGTTGATAATGATATCTTTTGGTCAAGCATATGAAAGATTTATCGGAGTTACTTTCTTGCGTAGGAAATTAATAAAACTTGTTGCAAAATATTTTGGTTAAGTTGTGAGTCATTTTGAGCAAGTAGAGTAATATGAGTTGTTGACGTTTATGCTTGGTGTGCATATGGATGACGTCGGTCATTTTTATCAATATGTGATGCATGTGTTGTTTTGCATTTCATGGCATGCTATGACACCGGTCATTTTTAGTTAAAGTTAATCCTGAATATAACTCAACTTGAATATACCGTTGACTGGGTCATGGTGCCGCTGAATCGAGTTTCTTTCCAGTGCAACCACATTTGCCTTGTGGGAAGGCCTTGATTCGGTCCATTGACACGGCCTCTGGTCGGTGCCTCCATCTAGGGAAGATTATGTCGTGTTTGCCCTGGCCCGGTAAGCACACATAATCTTGTGTGCTCGTTGATGAGATTATGGTACCGAGTCCCCGAGTGGGAGTGTTTTGACCACGACGGTGGTCGGGGTGTCTTTGGTAGACACGGGGCCACCCAGGACCAGCCCGTTGGGGATTTGGGTCGGAGTGGCCGGGAGAGTGCTGTGGCAATGGAGGGGTTTTGTCGGAATGCCGTTGGTCCACCCGAATGGGAATGCGAGGCCATGGGTTCCGTGGTGTGGGTACAGTGTGCTACCTCTGCAGAGTGTATAATCTATCGATAGCCGAGTCCACGGTCACGGACACCTCGTACTAGGTCCCACCATGAGTCAACGTTTAATAAAAATTGCACACTAAGCTATGAACTTTGCATTGTCAATGGATGGCAGAAAGGCCATCGAGGTATTTGGGACCAAATGATGGTCGTGGTTGTGATCGCCGTAAGGATCACGAGTTGTTCTTGAGAAAGACCACTATGGTGGTGTGTTTGTGGTCCAGAGATGATCACAGTTGGTAAGCTGTCCTGAGGGACGTTCGGGCTTGATCACAGCATGTTGACATATAATGTTGCATTATTAATAATTGGTTAAATATCATGATATTGTTTGTCATTATGATTATGCTTGTTGTGAGCTTGCAAGTACATTCAATGTATGGACCTGGCGTGTCATGCCAGATTTCAGGAAAGTCTCGTTGGAAAGGAGCGATGTTCGAGTCTAGATCGTGTCCACATCAGTGTCCCTGTGATATGGAGCTTCCGCTACGACGTTATTCTGCTGCCACGTAGTTGTTCGAGTCAAGGCCCCTTTATGTTCACTAAATAATGTACATATTGTTCCGCCTCACCGAGTGTGCCGCTTGGCCTCGACCACTGTTGTAATATGAACTCTGTTCCGCTAGCATCAATAATGCAGTTGTTTTCTGTACCAATATGTTGTGTGTTGCCAGAAGACATGATCTCTGGGCTGGCAATGCATGGTAAACCGGTCGCTCTGAGCCGCGGTGCCACAGGCGTGGCCCCCCTTTCCTTCTCCCTCTACCTCTCCTTCCCTTTTCCCCTACCGAAAGAAAGGAAGGGGGCCGATTTGGACTAGGAGTCCTAGTCTGTTCCCCCCCCCCCCATGGCGCGCCCCTTGGCCGGCCTCCTCCCTCTCCTCCTTTATATACGGGGGCAAGGGGCACCCCAAATCACATCAGTTGTTCTCTTAGCCGTGTGCGTTGCGCCCCTCCACAGTTTACTCCTCCGGTCATAGTGTCGTAGTGCTTAGGCGAAACCCTGCGCGGATCACACCACCATCACCGTCACCATGCCGTCGTGGTGACGAAACTCTCCCTTGACACTTTGCTGGATCAACAGTTCAAGGGACATCATCGAGCTGAACGTGTGCATGACTCGAAGGTGTCATACGTTCGGTGCTTGATCGGTTGGATCACGAAGACGTTCGACTACATCAACTGCGTTAAGCTAACACTTCCGCTTTCGGCCTATGAGTGGACACACTCTCCCCCTCTCGTTGCTATGCATCTCCTAGATAGATCTTGCGTGATCGTAGGATTTTTTTGAAATTGCATGCTACGTTCCCCAATTGTGGCATCCGAGCCAGGTCTATGCGTAGATGATATGCACGAGTAGAACACAAGGAGTTGTGGGCGATCATAGTCATACTGCTTACCACCAATGTCTTATTTCGATTCGTCGGTATTGTTGGATGAAGCGGCCCAGACCAACCTTACATGACCACGTTCATGAGACCGGTTCCACCGACAGACATGCAACTTGTTTTGCATAAAGGTGGCTGGCGAGTGTCTATTCCTCCAACTTTAGTTGAATCAAATTTGACTACGGCCGGTCCTTGTTGAAGGTTAAAACAGCAAACTTGACGAAAGATCGTTGTGGTTTTGATGCGTAGGTAAGAACGGTTCTTACTACAAGCCCGTAGCATCCATGTAAAACTTGCAACAACAAAGTAGAGGACGTCTAACTTGTTTTTGTAGGGCATGTTGTGATGTGATATGGTCAAGACATGATGTGATATACGTTATTGTATGAGATGATCATGTTTTGTAAAAGTTATCGGCAACTGGTGGGAGCCTTATGGTTGTCGCTTTATTCTATGAAATGCAATCGTCATGTAATTGCTTTACTTTATCACTATGTGTTAGCGATAGTTGTAGAAGCAATATTGGCGAGACGACAATGACGCTATGACGGATATCAAGGTGTCAAGCCGGTGACGACGGAAATCATGACGGTGCTTTGGAGATGGAGATCAAAGGCACGATATGATGATGGCCGTATCATGTCACATATTTAGATTGCATGTGATGTTTATCTTTTATGCATCTTATTTTACTAAGTAAGGCGGTAGCATTATAAGATGATCCCTCACTAAAATTTCAAGGTATAAGTGTTCTCCCTGAGTATGCACTGTTGCGATAGTTCGTCGTGCCGAGATACCACGTGATGATCGGGTGTGATAAGCTCTACGTTCACATACAACGGGTGCAAGACAGTTTTGCACGTGCGGAATACTCGGGTTAAACTTGACGAGCCTAGCATGTACAGACATGGCCTTGGAACACTGGAGACCGAAAGGTCGAACGTGAATCATATAGTAGATATGATCAACATAGAGATGTTCACCATGAAGACTACTCCATCTCACGTGATGATCTGACTTGGTTTAGTTGATTTGGATCACGTAATCATTTAGATGACTAGAGGGATGTCTATCTAAGTGGGAGTTCTTAAGTAATAAGATTAATTGAACTTAATTTATCATGAACTTAGTCCTGATAGTATTTGCATATGTATGTTGTAGATCAATAGCTCGTGTATAGCTCCCTTGTATTATTTTTGATATGTTCCTAGAGAAAACTAAGTTGAAAGATGATAGTAGCAATGATGCGGACTGGGTTCATGATCTGAGGATTATCCTCATTGCTACACAGAAGAATTATGTCCTTCATGCACCGCTAGGTGACAGACCTGTTGCAGGAGCTAATTCAGACGTTATGAACATTTGACAAGCTCGGTATGATGACTACTTGATAGTTTAGTGCGCCATACTTTACGGCTTAGAACCGGGACTTCAAAAACGTTTTGAACCACTACTGCAGGATGGTCCAAACGCGACACTACAATCAGAGACCCTTCGACGAAACTATGTGCGATGCCATAATCGTGAACGGTGATGTAAAAAAACCCATCTAAAAAGGTGCAAAACGTTTGCGATG
>NC_057802.1:468650717-468651373 GCF_018294505.1 Triticum aestivum | reverse complement strand
TTAAGGCACCGAAGCAGCGTCCACCCCGACACGACCCTGGTTTGCCTGGTGCGCCTACATTTGAGAATGCAAACGAATCTTCTTTCATTTGCAAACGAATCTGTATGTATTACCATGCCCGTGTTTTCCTTGCAATAATTAGTCATTCGAAACGAGATACTCCATCCGTTCACTTTTGTAAGTCGTTTCAGACAACTTAAAATGAACTGTTTTGCACATTGTCTGAAATGCCTTCAAGGTCTTATAAAAGTAAACAGATGGAGTACTATAAATTAATTAATGAGGAGTTATTTGAAAAAAAATCGAAACGGTACCCACGCTAACGTGGATTAGAGTGTGTGTCACATAATTAGTTATTTGAATTAGAGTGAGTGTCACGTAGTTAGTTATTTGAATTAGAGTGTGTGTCACGTAGCGATCTCCAATTCTAACGTGGATTTCGCATTTCACTGTATCCACGCTACTTTTTTAATACAAATTCATATGTATCTGATGAACACCATGGTAGTGAGAAAACTTTTGGATGGATTCAAACATATGACCTACAAAATAGCACAACAAACTGAGTCAATGTCAACTTTTGGAAACTTAGTATGGCACGAATTCGAAATAATTACTCGTATGCCTGGTCCTCGGTTCAAATCTTACAATGTACA
>NC_057802.1:468633529-468650409 GCF_018294505.1 Triticum aestivum | reverse complement strand
ATCGGTCAATCTTCCTCTCCTAACCACCTTAGGAAGCTATCGGTTTCCAACACACATTCATTCTTTCTCTCCATGTTTCGATCTCTAAGTCTCTCAACTACACAACCCCTTTTTCCACTCTGTTACCAAATGTATTTACCTCACACACCCGCCATTGCACCCCATGCCGAGCTCTCTATCCCCTCTCCCTCTCACCCTCTCGCGCTAAATACATGCATTGCCTATCTAGCCCCCCAACCTCTCGTGCGCACGCACGCACGTTGTATATCTAGGTCACTCCCTCGAGACTGTCTTGCTCTTTCTTCCGCACGGCGGGCCACACTAGCTCAATCTTGCTCTCTTTATCTGAGTCTCATTTAACCTCGTTTTCTTTCACACACAAATGATATATCTCCCTGTTCGGGCCTCGATCGACACACTCTATACTCTCTCACACAGATTGTCTATCTAGGTCAGTCCATCCAAGCCGCCGCCACTCTTTCGACCTCATGGTGGGCCACGCTCACTCAATCTCTCTCTCTCTCTCTCTCTCCGTATGTCTCGATTGACCTCGCTCTTTCTCGGACAAAAATGATATATCACCATGTTTGAGCCCAATTCGACCTATTCACATTGTATACTCTCTCACGCACATCGTCTATCTAGGTCACACTCTCCAATCCGTCTCACTCTTTCGATCGCACGGCGACCCTATGTGATCGGTTGACCTTGCTTCCTCCCACGCACAAAATATATCTACACGTCTGTTACTGGATCATCTCTCAAGCTCTATCTTACAGCCCTCACCCTTGCCAAAAAGCTCAATCGGACAATATCTCTCCAGAGCATATATATTTGTTCAATGAATGTCGGACCACACTCACTTTGTCTCTCTATCTATATGTCTCTCGATTGACCTCGCTTTCTCACACCGTATCTTCCACGCGTTGAAGCTACTACCTCTCCATCCCTCGCAAAGCCGGAGCTATTTACATTGCGAGGGGCACTCCAACCTTGGATTAATTTGTGTAGGCATTTATTCCGGTCGGTTTAGATTATATTTTCGTTGCATTCGGCCCACAACTACTCCAAACACCGTTGCAACCCACGCAACTCCCATAGTCGATTTCCCTCTGGCTCGGTCATCGCTCTCTCGCACGTCCTTTCTCGCCTTCAACGTCGCACCATGGTATTATTGAAAAAACTATGTTGTTCTTTTTAATTATTATAAATAAGCTACAAAACTACACACCGATAGTCCACTTGGAATGGAACAAATTTCGACCCACAAATTAAAGTGCTACAAACTACACACCGAGGGGCCCACATGTCATGAAACAAATTTTGACCCATATACAAATTAAAAATTAAAGGATGAGGATCGAACATGCAACCAGGCCTTCAAGCCGCACGTCAATAGGCAACATACGTAGAATAGCAATGTTTGTTGTACCCCCTTTGTTCACATAATGTTTTTATATTACCACAGCCTAATTAATGGATAACATGTAATATTATTTTTAGTACTATTCGCCTTCACTTACTGGTGGTTCCATGTGTGCTCTCTCACTCTCCTCCCCTTCTGCGTTTAGACGCACGGGCACACAGGAAGAACTCGCGGGCGATGTTGCCGTTGACCATATCTGGACGCGTTCACAAGTCACGGCACCAGTTTCATGTACTAGCAGCACTAGTCAGTGTGTACGTGCAATGCACGTTAATTTGGAAGTATATTAAGTGCATGCGGATATTAACTACTAGGATGTTATTTGCGTGTTGTCATGTGATTAGCACTATTTTTGGCATGAAATTAACTGCACGCTAAACGTGTTGAGCGCTCGACATTGAAGCAGTCTAGGTCGTTGGATGACAAGGAATACATGTGGCTTGATGACATTTTATATTTAATTTGATACGGTTCTAGCAGAACATTCAATCGATCAAACCATACATTTCGTGCAGTCTGACTCCGACTTTAAATTATACGACGATTGATATAAAATAAACGGAAATGATAAACGTTCGGATTTTAAGCATGGCAATCCGAACGTTTTTCATGGAAAATTTAGATTACGCGGCAGCGGCGAGGGCGTCTCGCGGTGGGAAGCGGCTCCTCTGCCGTGCTCTGTGTGTCGTTGGGCCACTGACCGACGGCGACGGCGGCGTCTTGCGCCGTTGTTGGCGTACTCCTGGACGTTGGCCTAGCTTCAAGGAAGGCCAAAATGTTCTGGACTTCGGAGCGAGTCAACTGGCGGGAGGAGGTGACTGGCGTTGGTGCAAGGAAGCGGTCGACGGCGGCCATCCATGCCGCTGAGGGGGGCACTGGCACCCACGCGGGGACAGGCGCTGTCAACGGCGCGGCGGAGACATTCGTGTGCACGGGCACCGGCACGGGCGCGCATGTCAGTGCACGCGCAGGCGCATGCGCTGGCAGGAGCACGGGCACCGGCACGGGCGTGCGCGTCAGTGCATGCGCGGGCGCATGCGCTGGCAGGTGCACGGGCAAGTGAAAGTCGGCAGGGACCTCGTGGAACCCCGTGGGATCAAGCTCGGCGACAATGTGCGGCTCCCAGCCCATCAATGCCACGGGGATGGGCGCTGGCGCAGTCGGGGCGACGGGAGCTGGAACGGGAGTGGGGACAGGCGTGGCGTCTTCCCGCAAGGCCAGTTCAAGCTCGTCCCAAAGCGCCTTATGTTCTTGAGGCTCCGGCTGGGTGTCTTCCTCAGGAAACTGGAACACTAAGGGCAGACCATCGTGATGCGGCATGGCGTACATTTAGGTCAGGCTAGTTGGAGGTAGACGACAAGAGAATCGGAGAGGAAGAGAGAGGAGTGTAGCGATACCGGGCAGTGCGGGGTTGATTTTAAACTGCGGCGCCGGCGACATTAAAAGTGGGAGCAGTTGGGACGACGGTGGGCGGGAGAGCCTGGTCAAAGGGCTCGCCTCCCGGTGAGCCTGCACAGCGGTCTGCTCGCACGCCTCCCGTCGACTCACACGCTTGCTCGGACGGCACCTGCCGATGAGAAGCGGGGACTCGTGGCGGCACGTAAACACCCACGGTTTCAATAGTGAAAGTGTTCGCCTTAACGTGACAGATCTTTGTTCCAAAATACCTTGGCTCTTCATTTGTGCAACTTGTCATAAGCAGCTTGTCTCAAATTGAAGAAAAAACTTACGAAGTAATATTTGTGCCATATCACGTGACCATGCTTAGTTTCAAGAATTTATGCTCACTTTTGGATTTTCTGAAATTTAAGATCCAGGATTCGAAACAATATCATAACCTGCATCATGCAATAAATTTTCAAGCCGTACATCTGTCCTGTTGTATTTCTTAAGAAAGGATTTGGTCAAACATTTTGCTTAGTTAGACTTCAGACAAGTTATATATGCAGAGTAAAAGGATAATCCCTCCGTACCAGTGCATTTCCTGATATATTAACTCAAGTACTAGGCACGAACAAACGGGCTCAATTTTGCGCTCATCCTGGTGTAGTAATAGTAGTACTAGGCAATGCAGTTGACGGGTGACCTTGACGAGCGGCGACCGAGGGAATTGAACCGTGCTCGGCATGGTAGGTAACGTTGTCTAGTTACTAAAGCATCCCTCCGTTGTTCATCGGTAGTCATTATGGACCGGGGACATGAGGGGAATTTCCTAGGGCTGGAATTCTGGCCGCCACATATTTCGACTTGAAACGCTGAGGCTCGACTGGTTGGGGTTGCCTAATGTGCGTACCACGCACGCCACCGAAGGACACGAGCCCGGTTTTTTTAGGATCAACACGAGCCAAGGTCTGGCTGGTACGCCGTTGGGTCCTACCATTCGAGAATACGAAAGGAACCTTTTAAATTGCCGAACGAATCTATGTGTATTACAATACCCGTATTTTCCTTGCAAATACTAATCTCAACGTGGTAATTGATTTATGACAAGTTGTTGAATTAGAGTGAGTTTGTGATATAGTGATCTCAACGTGGATTTCACATTTCATGGTATCCCTTGTAAGTTTTCCAATGCAAATTCAAATTTAAAAGATGAACAATATGGAGGTGAGAAAACTTTGTATGTATCAAGCATATGACCACACACACACACAGAGACACACACGCAGGAACACAACAACAATCCAATAAGTATAGTGCATCTATTTTTCCAAACCATGCATGTATGACACGAATTCAAAAATACTCCTTCTATTCCTAAATATTAGTCTTTTAGAGAGTTCAACAAGTGACTACATACGGAGCAAAATGAGTGAATCTAGACTGTAAAATATGTCTATATACATCCATATGTGCCAGTCCATTTGAAGCCTCTAAAAAGACTAATATTTAGGAACGAAGGGAGTAAAATGTAAGACATCCATGGTCCTCAGTTCAATATTTAAAATGAACATGAAACTGAAACATGAATATTAAGTCTAGTACTACAGTACATGCAAATGTTGTGTTTAGGCGGGGCTATGATTGTCGGGGGTCAACCCCTCGACCTTAGATAAAATTGTGGAGCTCTGTTTAGGGTTGTTTAGATTATATTTGTCCCCACCCTCCCAACCACCGATTGGTTGTGCACCCCCCACCCCTCCTCCCCGGGAGAATATCATGTGCCCCCATACCTTAGATGCTATATGCCGATACGAGTTGCTTGGAGCTTGTAGATCTGAGATATAGCAGCTCACATGATGTGTCTTAATATTTTTGCAAGAAACCTTGATGAGTTTGAGAATTGCACACAATTTTTACAAAAACTACTTAGATGCCCTTTGATCCCATATCCAACAACCTCGAAGCTCGTATCACAGTAGCATCTAAGATGAAGGAGGACATCATATTCTCCTGTATGTAAGAATATCATGTGCTACCACACCTTAGATGCTTTGGTGATACAGGCTCTTCGGAGGCGTTGGATTTGTGACCCAACACCTCCTCGGTGGTTCGAATGGTTTTTTGCAGAAAAGCCCCAAAAGAGTTCGGCCACTGCTTACAAGCACAAAGACTGCTCAGATGCCATTGGATCTCAGATCAAACGACCTCCAAGCTCGTATCACCGTAGCATCCAAGCTGCAATAGCACCTTATGTTTTCTCGCACGGGAGAGTATGAGGTGCTCCCGCACTGTAGATTCTATGGTGATACGAGTTCACTGAGATCTAACGGCCCACAGTAGGAGGTTTGAATGTTTTTGCAATATACGGCTGATAGAGTTTGGGAAATGCGCAGAAAGTACAAGTACTACGCATGTGCCATTTGATCACTGATCATACGACCTAGATGCTCATATCACCGTAGCGGGTAATTAAGCTACGGGGAGCACCTAATATGAGCACCGGGGAGCCGTTGGATCGAAGATGCAGCGGCACACACGAGGCCTGAATGTTTTGTTTGCAAAAAAACCTTTGGAGAGTTTGGAAATTGCGCATAATTACAAAGACTACTCCCAAGCCATTGGATCTCACTTCCAACGGTGTAAAAACTTGTATCACCATAGTATCTAAGCTGCGGGGTGGATGTGATATTCTATGCCGCTGTCATTTTTGTTCGTAAACTTGCAAAATACGTGTAACTCGTGCTGTTACTTGTCTAACCGCGCAAAGTGTTTGTTCAAAAAAGCCATCCTACACTGAAATATCGGAACAACACACGGGGGTCCCACTTGTCATTAATCAAATTTGGACCTAAAACTAACAAATCTGAAAGACGATATTCGAACTGGCAACCTGGACTACAAAGCGTAAGTCGATAGCCTGAAAAAATGAACGGTTGTTGGCTTTGTCCCATAACTTGATTTTATACAGTACTTGCGTTGAGTAGAGTAGAGGGAGTGCCTCGTCAACACGTGCATGACCGTTGTCTCACTTACTGGTGGGTCCCAGGTCTGCGATCTCAATCTCTCTTCTCTCCATCGTCTAACCTTTGCACGGGCACACACGAAGAGCGGCGCTAGCTTGCCGTGGTGTTATTACAACTAAAAAAAGCTTGGAAAATAGAAGTATCGCCTAGAAAAAGAGACGTTGTGGCTGGTCGAGACGGAGCTAACCACATCTATCCTCCGTGCCACGTTTGCATGATGAAGCTGTGTGGCTAGTGGGGTGTTTTCGACCTACTGGCTGGGTCCCGAGGTCGAACCATAGGTACTACATCTGATACAGTATATTTTTACACGCACATTTTTCTCTGTGTCGAGATGTGGCACACCCTACCGCGCGGTTTCGGGGTCCTCCCGGGTGGTGCACGCATATATTCTTCCTGACGTGGGACGCCCTACCGCGCGTTTTCTGGGTCCTCCTCGGTCGTAGCGCCGAAGCAAGTAAATGAGTCGTCAAATCACGAAAGACCACCTTTCCCGCCGAGTACATCAGTGAAGCACGGTGGCTAGCTAGTTGGGCTAGTTCGACCGATTAGCTAGGCCGCCGCCACATTTGTTTTTTCACCCCTTTTTTATCTACTTGCCGGCAGGTAAATTTAAATATCCACCGCGGCGTTGCTCTGGTGTTTGGGTGCGGCAGGATTTTTAATTTTTTGATTGACGGGAGTAGGCGCGACAGGATTTTTAATTTCTTGATTGACGGGAGCAGGCGCGGCAGCAATTAGTCACGATGACTCCGCCTGTAAAAACCCACTGCTCCCTGATGTGAGAAGTCGTCGACTGGTGTTTTACCATGGTGAAAACCAAAAGATTCCCCGCTCCCTCTGCCTTCCCATAGATTGCATTGCCTTTCAGCCGTTTTTCCCCCTTTGCTTCCTCTCCCCATTGCTTCTACCTGGTGCCATGGCGGCGCAGCAGATCATGGAGTCCGAGGTGAGGCGCCTGACACAGGAGCTCCATGCCAAGGATGCGGAGCTCAGGGCCAAGGACGTGGAGCTCCGTGAGCTCAAGGAGGAGAGGAGTGCCATGCTCCTCCGTTATGTACGAGAGTTCACGGAGCTTCAAAAGCAGCAGGCGTCCACCACAAAGATGCTCGAGGCGTCGGCGGCGTTGCTGCAGAAAGCGGGAGATACGATAGGCCGTCAGGGGAGCCGGTTGGAGCGCGAGCGGGCCGATCATGAAGAGGTCCAGGATCGCCTCAACCACTTGGTGAACCAAGTTGCCACGCACGTGTTGCGGCTGCGCGATGCCTACCGTCGTGCCAGCGCGACGATGCCGGCCGTCGGGCTAAACCCGTTCGACCACCCGATCGACTTCAACGAGCTGCGGCTTCCTGACCTGGTCTCCTTCTTCACCTATATCTCCGAGGAGCTGAGCCGTCTCCGCGCGATGGTGGGGGCTGAGCTAGACAAGGAGGGGTTGCGGGCTGGCGTCGCCGTTGCCGGGCGAATCCTTTCAGGGCTCCGTCACCGGAATCCATTCATGCCATTGGACGCCGTCTTTGACGAGCTGGCTCCCGTCGACCGGGAGCGGGCTCTGCGGGCGGTTGCACCCTGCATCACCAACGTCGTGCGCCTCGAGAAGCAGAGGGACTTCGGTGGTGTTTAGGCGCCCTCTGCATGGGCATGTCCATGTCTCAGCGCAACATGACCGTTGGATCAAACTCAGACAAAGCGGGTGGGTGTGTTTGGTTGCATTCTCATCTCAATATAGTTGTTTCCTCTTCGTGTATTTTTGTCAACCTACTAGTGTGGACTCATGCACCCTTCATGCACTCTGCCAAACACCCAAAAGTGGGTTGAGAAGGGAACTTTTGCTCCCATCCCGGGCACCCTTCATACACCCTGCCTAACACTATTCGTGCTTCATATGGTTCATGTTTCGTGGAGTACTGTAGCACCGTACTCTCCGTGCGCTGTGGACCTAGTTCTGTTAACATTGATCTCACCATTCATTCTCGACCGGACAGTCGAAAAAGCGGTACTATGTTACATATAGGAGTAGTTGACATGCGCACAACATCATTTGTTATCGTCATATCTTACTACACTAGCAACAAGATTGTGTTGTACTGACGTATGAACCACTGCACATGCCTAGTAGTAGGAGCACTGTGTATGTTCAAGTGGCTGCCGTGTTTCGCACTCCTCCGTCATAAGAGTGGAAACGCTTGCTGTAATCATTTTTTTCTTCAGAAAAACAGTGGACACGCTCTACCGTGCGGATCCTCCTCCAGCCATGCACTAAATTACTCACTTTCGCCGACGTGTGGGACAGCCAGCACCGGGGTCCACCAGCCATGCACTAAATTACTCCGTAGTAGAGTGACAGTAGACTACCCCGATCGAACCGCCGCAGTAATGCCCAATGAGCCGTCAAATCACAAAACCCCCTCCTTTCCAGCAGTAAGTTGGACGGACGAAGCAACCATCATTTCACTCTTCTCTCTCAGCTTCCTCTCTTGAAGAAAACCCCCACTCGCTTCGCATCTCCCTCATCTCATTCCTCCTTTCACTCTTCTCTCTCAGCTTCCTCTCTTGGATGGTTGCCGGAGCACTGGCCGACGTGATGTCTATGGCTCTGGTCAAAACCGTCGAGGCTCATGGTACGAAGAAGCGCAAGCACCCCGCCGAGACTACCGCAGACAAGCTCAAAGCCATCGCCCTGTCCAAGCCCCCCTCTCCGGGATCCCTCATTAAGCAACTCCAGGTAATGTCTCTTGTTGATGATCTCTTTCTCGATCTTGATCGTGTTTTTTCATCTAACACGCAGTACTAGTACTGGTAGTACAACTTTCTGGGTGATCTTGCATGTGATTTTAGTGTGCCAAATGACGGTTCTAAATTCCTCTTTTGGCCAAAACATGCGAGAGGTTGACACTGATTTCTTATGGATTACTTTCAATTACTCCCTCTGTCCCAAATTTCTTGTCTTAGATTTGTCTAGATACGGATGTATCTAATACTAAAATGTGAATTGATACATATCTAGACAAATCTAAGACAAGAATTTTGGGACGGAGGGAGTACTTTATGAACATCAATGCTACCTTTTAAGAGGGTATATTTGCCTCAGTAACTTGTGTTATGGATATTGCATGTAATTCCTCTGCTCTCATGCCTTTGAAGACATGTTCTAGTGTCTTTGTTCACTCATTTATGTGCATATATGTAGTCATATATGGAGTACAATATCGAAAATCATCTTATATTTCTGAACGGAGGTAGTAATAAAATATGGTTTCTGTTTGAATTAGAACCAGGTCCGCGGTGGAGATGAAGTTCTCAAAGTCATGCCGTGTGAACTGGAAGACCTGATGATGAGTTCTACTGCTGAACTATCCAGCTGATGTGTCCTTGTCGCCACGTGTCCTGAACTAGTGTTTTCCTGTAGCATTGTTGTCAGGCGTGTTCTCGAGGCTGTACTTGACCACAACAATTTCCTAGCTGTGCCTTCGATTACGAAGGGTGTGGTTCTTGTAAAGCTTCCCAACAAATCTGATGCGGCCTGTCTTCATCATCATGTTTATGAGTGGAAAGACCACTCTTGTAGGTTCTCCAAGGTTGACAAGATGGTGATGGTGCATGTAGACATCTCACACGAAGTCCATGGCCTAGTCAGTTATGCGGGGTTCATCCCGTAGGTCGGTGACAAGAAATAGTCTGCAGAGTTTAGTTAGTGCAACTTTGCTTGTCTGTAGTAAGTACTATTGTTCAGTACTTGATTTGTGTTTGTGAACCCTGTATTGTTTATTAGTACTGCCGCTTTTGGTGTGTGAACGGTCTATGTTAATGTCTATGTTAATGTCTGTCCACTCAATTCAGTCTGTATATTTTGAAGTATCCAAATCATATTTTTTGTGAGGACGGTTTATCAATTATGGTTACACTCCAATATCTGTATGCATTGCAGGGTTTATCGCACACACCAGGATTTCCAGTCCCATGGATGTTCGGTCCATACGATTTGTCACGACCTTTGGACTGACCTACTTGTGGGAGTAGGCGGGGCCCCTGCATGCCACGCGTAGTTGGACGATCAATCTTCTGTTTAGTACTTCAACATAGTGATTTCCTGGTAAGGATTCACTCGTGTCACATCAAGTAAATCTTATTGATTTACTGTCTAAATCTTATTGATTTAATGTCATGTTTTCTTTCTTTTCCTGCAATTTTACGATGCAGGTTTTGCCATGTGACATTCATCACAGAATAAACCGTTTGGTTTGCTCTACGATGGCTATTTTTGCAGGTTTCACTTCTTATGTCGTGTCAGTAACGAAGGCACTTTCCATCACTTATATTACTGGAAAAAATTGGATTAGTCTGTTGTCTGAGTACAAGCTGCATCCCTATGATGAACTGCAGTTTGGTTTAACAAAAACGCCACAATTAGTCCTTCTCGCGTTTAAAAGAAATGAAGAAAAAAAGTGGATCACGGTCACGGATCCTAGTCAAGTTAGAAAGCTGATCATAGCAGACCAGACACGATCGCCGCTGTCTCGCACAGATCGAGCACCGACAGTTGCTCTAGCACTAACAGCAGCAGCAGCTCAGTCTGATCCAGCTGAGGATTGGGCACCGACCGCGTCAGCGGATCAGTCTGATCTACCGGAGGATCTGGCGTCGACACTGGCACCTGCTCCGACACCGGCACCAGCTCTACAAGGAGCACCATCTCCGGTAGCAGCGGCGGCTTCGGCACCTGCACCAACACTTGCACTTGCATCTGCTGCGGCCCGTGCAGTTGCACCGGCAACAGACTGGGCGGCAGTTCGGACTTCGTATACCAAAGTCCTTACAAAAACCGACATGTCCACCTTCTTGGTAAGCATTGGCCGCCCAAGTGCTTCGTTCTTTTTTCTTTCCATGTTATTTCACATGATTCACTGTGTTGATCTAACTGTTTGGGTATGTCTTCTTGTTTGCAAACAGAGAATTCCTAGAGCAACAAGGGAGTCGTTCAACAATCTGGGCGACCGCGGCCAAGTTTCTCTTACCATGCGCAGCCTTGGTGTGAATGAACCTGCTTAATATACCGTAAGTACAAAGGATGGTCGCATGATGATTGATGCTAAAGGATGGTCAAGGTTCAAATCTAAATCATATCTTGCGATAGGGGATGATGTCAAAATCGAACTTTCTCGGCAAGGAGAGCTGGTCCAAATCAACTTTGAAATTCTTCAGTAGCAGCACGCAACTGCCGAACTGATCTATCCTCCGAGAGATTTTGATGTAATAATCTGGCATGGTGAAACAAGTGTCCTATGTGTATAAGTAGTACGACAGTATTATTTATCACATGGTATATCGTTGATAGAATTGCAACTCTGATTGCTGGTTAGGAACTGTCGTTCGATTTCATTCCAACAGCTGTCGTGCTTTATTCAATTTTGTGTATTCGCCTTGCGACAGCATCTAAAACCAGCGCCATACCGATCGCTTGCAATATGAAAAGCGCTGAGGTAGAACACATGGGCCCCCAAACATGCAGGGTCGGCCTGCGGCCCAAAGTCCAGAACCGTGAGCCTATCTGAGTATTATATTCTCAGCTGAACCCCCATAAAAAAAGTTGAACCCCCATAATGCCCGTGCGTTGCAGAGGGAGTATATTTCTCGTCAAGGTGAGCCTGTGATATAAAATATTTGTATATTTCTTCACAGAGGGAGTATCTCTCTGTCAAAAAATATATTTATGTGTAACTAGTTACTCCTGTCTTTCTACTTCCTTTCGCTGATATGTGGGTCAACCGGCAACGGGGTCCACGTGCCATATGCACAAATTAGAGTGCACAACTTCACAGTAGACACACCCCGGTCGTAGCGCCGTAGTAATGCCCAATGAGCCGTCAAATCACAACCCCCCCTTTCCAGCTTTAGCAGTAAGCTGGACGGACGAAGCGGCAATATTTCACTGGGCCTGAATCCCCTTCTCCCTCGTCTGCTTGTTCAGAGAAAATCCCCTCTCGGCGATTGCATAGGGTTTTCTCATGGAGAACCAGGTATGAATTCTTCATCCATCCCCGATAAATCCAAGTCCCTTGGTCGCAGGTAATCCTAGGATGGCAGCCGCCGCCGTTGATGCATTTTTCTTCCTACTGAATCTAGTGTGTTTCCTTTGCAGTGCCCAAAGTGCGAGTACCCTATAGGTTTCTGTGCCCTCGGCGAGACGCCACACTTGTTCCTTCTCATCCTAACACAGCATTTTGAAACACGCACAGTATGTTCCTAGAATCCTCTTTTCTATCCGGGAGGGTGGGGGTTTTTTGAACATGCTGTGTTCTCATATTATTTTTTCCTGCAGTGTATTATTTGCTCCGCCAGAACACATGTACTCAAGATGCTCGGCCTTGCCATAACTGAATACACTAGTTTAATGGTCACAGTGAAGACAAGCCATGGATATAAGTTCTGAGTTGGATTCATGAATCAAGAAGATCGCTGCTTTTTTTATGGCCGAACTTGGATAAAATTTCTCAAGTATTACGGACTGAAAGTTGGCGCATGAATGTTGATGGAAATAGCAGAACCTGGTCTCATCTTCATTGCGATCTTCCACCCCGACGTCATTCCAATTGTTCATCCATGTTAGTTTTGTATCTGGTTCTTGCTTGTTGCCTCGATTACTTCTTAATCCACCTATTCTGTCTAACTAATCACAATTTAACTTTAGAAGTAGCAACGAATCTCTCACGAAGATGCTACTTCTAACTAATATTTTCTTATAATTGGTGGCACATGTAGGTTTTTTCAGAGTAAAGCAGTCTACTCGTTTGTTACTCTGTAATAACTCGGCTGTTACTAATGGCACTGAAGTTGACTGGATTGACATCCACAAGTTCCTACACTTTATTGATCGTCTTGGGGTCCTTGTGGGGCGTTTCAATGGTGGAAGGCCACGTGGGATATGTGTGCCACTGCTGCACTCGTTGAACAGGTCCAACTGTGTCGAGAAACTTATGGTACGAGCTGTTTTCTGTTATATATGTTGTTCATAAACTATTGCTTATACACAGTTCTACAGTTGTGATCTTCTTGAAACAGGAACTGCCGAGTTCTATTGTTCCTATACAGATGCCTGACCATGGTCGGGTCAGACTTGCGCTTGGTCACAACATGATGTTTATGTCGACCTACTCAATTCCCCTTGGAGGTGAAAAGATACTTATTCATGGGTGGTCTCAAATAATGAAGGCCCGTCCATCTTGGAGAATAGGACAGAAGATTATGTTCATGCTTTTCCATGGCTCTAAAGCGAATATCCTGTTTATTGACCACGTTGCGAGATGAAGCCGCTTTCAGAAGGTTGTGGATGTGCGGGGTGGCGCCTGGGCCTTGTCCTGGGGCTTGGCGGCCTCACCCTTGGTTAACTGTAGGCAAAGTAGCACTGTTCGAGGCGTGCTTTGTACGGTTGAACCTGTATAAGTACTCATACTGCATTCAGCTTTGGTTGTTAAGTGCCCCTGCTTGTTTCAGTTAAGGTTCTTAAGTACTCCTGCTGCTTTTACAGTCTGTCGTGTTTCTTCAGTCCTGTCTTCCTCCAGCCGCCAAAACCAAACCAGCACCGGTGGGGCCGCCTGCTTTCGCCTCCCACGGCTGGCTGCGCCTCAGCGCACGCATCGCCGCCCCACCGTCTCCTACATCGTTAACGCCGACGTCCTCCACGCGCTTGGGTGCGCTCGCCGCGGCGCCGCCCTCTCGCGTTGTCAACATGGTCAACAAACAACAGGAATCGGCAGAAGTACATGGAGAGGATGACAGTAGGGGCCCACCACGTCAGCGTATGGAAAAATAAAATGCTTCCTCCTAGTGTTTTCCTGACATCTGGGACCCACGACATTGTGAGCGTATATAGTCAATAGACAAGAGAACAACACAAGATCGGCTGACACCTGGGACGTAGCTACTCGAGCAGTATTTTTTTGTTTGGTATTGTTGAGACGGAGCAGGGTTTGAACTAGGCTGTGGCCCGTCTAGCCCAGGCTTATATTTTATGTTCACCATGTGACCAGCCCAGCTATTTTTTCTTTGTGAAAATGAGCCCAGTTTATTTTTTCTGAAGAATACCCAATCCAGGCCTACTTATTTTTCTACGCCCTGATGGGCTGCAACTCTTTCAAGACGCCTACAAATCTTGAAATTAATATGAAATGGGTTGTAAATATAAAAACAGATGACAAATTGGCAATTACTTTATAATTTCTGATTTTTTTCACATTTTTAGATTCCTATTTCACTGGGCATTAACCTAATTTAAATATATCTTCAAAGTACTTTAAATCTGGCTCGACATTTCGGTATTAAAAATAGTTTGGAACCCACAGAAATATGCAAAATTGGCCCTGGCCAACCAAAAAAACGACTGCAATAAATTACATAAGAAGTTGCCATGAACTATATATAAATTATTAAAAAAAGGTGGGAGTGGTCTGACTTGTGGGCCTGTTTAGTTGACGCGTATGCAAGATTTTTTAGTTATTATATACGTCAACAAACGATTCTAGCAGACGTAACCGTTGGATGTCAATCCAACGGCCGTCGTGTTTCTTCAATCTCTGATCTTCTTGCTCCAGCCGCCAAAGTAGCGCCGGCGGGACCGCCTACTCCCGCCTCCCGTGGCCGACTGTGCTGCCGCGCAGGCCTCAGCGCCCCCTACTACTCCCACCGCTGGCCAGGGCATCCCTCTACTCACCCACACCCCCTGTTATTCTGCGGCGACGGCAGCCTCACACCGCAGCCGAACCGGTGAACCCTCATACTCCTCTCCGCGCGGGCTTCCACTGCCGCGTCTTCCCCGGCTCCGCGTCGTCCCCTTCCTAGGCCTCGCCGTCGTCCACCGCCGTGGTGCTCTCGGCGTGGCGTGGTCAATGTGGTCAACGACTGACTTCCATCGGAGGAGTACTGTATGTGGAGAGGCTGACAGCTGGGTCCACGGCAGCCGCAAGGAAGTGCCTCCTTATTACGCGGAAAATAATTATTCCTCCACCTGATAGCAGGGACCCACCGGACGGGCCACCAGTATTTCCCGAAAAAAATGTTTCCCCCTAACTACTGGGACCCACAGGACGGGCCACCGTATTTTGCAAAAAAAACGTTCCCCCCGCTATCAGCTCGGACCCACCGGAAGTTCCTCCTTATTACGCACAAAAAATGAATACCCCCCTGCTAGCTGGGACCCACCTTGGTGGGAGGCTAACTTGTGCACCTACTATGTTGACTGGGACGGAGGCCTTTGTCAACTTTAGTCAATATATGAACGATTCTAGCTCCAGTGACCGTACGATGTCCATCCAACGGCCGTAGTGCTTCTTCAACCTCTGGTCTTCTTGCTCCAACCGCCCAAAGCAGCGCCGGTTGTGCCGCCTGCTCCTGCCGGCTGTGATGCCGGGGAGGCCTCACCGCCCCCTACTACTCCCACCGCTGGCCAGGCCATCCCTCTACGCACCCACACCCCCTGTTATTCTGCGGCGACGGCAGCCTCACACCGCAGCCGAACGAGTGAACCCTCATACTCCTCTACGCGTGGGCATCCACTGTCGCGTCTTCCCCGGCTCCGCGTCGTCCCCTTCCTAGGCCTCGCCGTCGTCCACCGCCCTGGTGCTCTCGGCACGGCGTGGTCAACGTGGTCAAGGAATGGCTCCCATCGGACGTGGACTGTACGTGGAGAGGCTGACAGCTGGGTCCACGGTCGCAGCAAGGAAGTGCCTCCTTATTACGCGCAAAATAATAATTCCTCCACCTGACAGCGGGGACCCACCGGACGGGCCACCGTATTTCGCGAAAAAAACGTTTCCCCCTGACTGCTGGGACCCACCAGCTACATCTTCGCACGCAAGGAAGTGCATCCGAAAAAAAACGGTTCGCCCCCCTGACTGCTGGGACCCACCAGCTACATCTTCGCACGCAAGGAAGTGCGTCTGAAAAAAAGATTCGCCCCCCTGACAGCTGGGACCCACCAGCTACATCTTCGCACGCAATGAAGTGCGTCCGGACAAAAAAACAAAATGATTCCCCCCTGACTGCTGGGACCCAGCAGCTACACCTTCGCACGCAAGGAAGTGCGTCCGGGCAAAAAAACGATTCGCCCCCTGACTGCTGGGACCCACCAGCTACATCTTCGCAGGCAAGGAAGTGCCTGACAGTCGGGACCCACCTGGTCGAAGTGTACGTAGTGTTGTCATTCTGGTCGCGAACGTGTACGTACATATATACTGGTCGATGTAGAGGCGCGCACATGTCGTAGTAGAGGCGCGTACGAGTCGTAGTAGAGGCGCGCACGTAGCATGTACACGTACCTACAGCGGCCAGGGTGCAAGAAAGAAAATACGGCCACGTACGTACATACGGGCAGGGTCTCGAACGCCTACTCGCGCATACGTACGGCCAGGGCTCGTGTACATGGCTGGGTCGGAACGGAGAAACAGCGTCGTCGTCGTGTTCATGGGGAGGCAACGGAATGCGTCGTGTTCATCGGGAGGCAACGAAATGCGTGGGAGCCAACCGGCTGGGTCAGAACGGAATGCGTGGTCGTGTTCATCGGGAGGGCTCGGACGGAACAGGCGATGGAAACGAGGCCTGACGTACCGCAAAACAGAGGAAACGGCCTTGTGTTCGACCGGCCACGTTCGAAATGGGATCCTGTTCATCGGGAGGGGTCTGGCGTACCGCAAAACGGAGGAAACGGACCTCCTACGGTCGAAATGGGGGTCCTGTTGATTAGGAGGGGTGTGGCGTACCGCAAAACGGAGGAAACGTACTTGTGTTGGAGCGCTACGGTCAAAACGGGGGTCCTGTTGATCGGGAGGGGTGTAGCGTACCGCAAAACGGGACTCCACGGGATATTGTTCATCTCCACCGTCGACCTCCTCCAGCCTCCACGGGCTACCGTCGACCTCCTCCAGCCTCCACGGGCTCCTGTTCATCCAGCCTCCACCGCGCGCTACTCCACCGGCTAATGTTCAACCACCCCTCCACGGGCACCCCTCCACCGTCTACTGTTCATCCAGCCCTCCACACCACGGGGTCCTGTTCAT
>NC_057802.1:468619454-468633257 GCF_018294505.1 Triticum aestivum | reverse complement strand
GGCTTCAGTTAGCAGCAGTAGCGAAGGAATCGCTCGATCGGGTTCAGTTAACAGCCATCGATCGATCGCTCGGGTTCAGTAACGCGTAGCCTGCAGTGCAATCGCTCGGGTTCAGTTAGAGCCCAACGCCTCGCTCGGGTTCAGTTAGAGCCAACGCCTCGCACACACGCGCGTACGTGTACGAAAGAAACGCGCATCGCTCGGCCCCCGACCTCCCACCGTAACCGGGAACTCCCCGAAATTTTCCTCCCCCTCGCTTCTGCCACGGTTTTTTCTGTCATGGACGGCCCAAAGAATGTCATGCAGCTGCGTCTCCGGCCCACCCAGGACGAAAAGCCCATTTTTTGTCATGCTTTTTTGTCATAGAAGTAGGAGCCCACCACATCTATGATGATACCAGGTTTTGTCACAATTATCGTCATAGAAGTGTCATATGTATGACAAAAAAATTCGCTCGGCCCAAAATGTCACGGATGTGTCTTTTTTTTTGTAGTGTAAGTCTGAGATTGGTACCTGTAGGTTGGTAGTAGTGTTGATTAATCATTGTAGTTGATGCTAGTTGGTTTATTTGGTGGAAGATTATATGTTCAGATCCTATATGCATATTAATACCCCTCTGATTATGAGCATGAATATGCTTTGTGAGTAGTTACGTTTGTTCCTGAGGACATGGGAGAAGTCTTGCTATTAGTAGTCATGTGAATTTGGTATTCGTTCGATATTTTGATGAGATGTATGTTGTCTCTCCTCTAGTGGTTTCATGTGAACGTCGACTACATGACACTTCACCATTATTTGGGCCTAAAGGAAGGCATTGGGAAGTAATAAGTAGATGATGGGTTGCTAGAGTGACAGAAGCTTAAACCCTAGTTTATGCGTTGCTTCGTAAGGGGCTGATTTGGATCCATATGTTTCATGCTATGGTTAGGTTTACCTTAATACTTCTTTCGTAGTTGCGGATGCTTGCATTAGGAGTTAATCATAAGTGGGATGCTTGTCCAAGTAAGGGCAGCACCCAAGCACCGGTCCACCCACATATCAAATTATCAAAGTACCGAACGTGAATCATATGAGCGTGATGAAAACTAGCTTGACGATAATTCCCATGTGTCCTCGGGAGCGTTTTCCTTTATATAAGAAATTGTCCAGGCTTGTCCTTTGCTACAAAAAGGATTGGGCCACCTTGCTGCACCTTATTTACTTTTATTAGTTGTTTGCTCGTTACAATTTATCCTATCACAAAACTACATGTTACCTATAATTTCAGTGCTCGCAGAGAATACCTTATTGAAAACCACTTATCATTTCCTTCTACTCCTCGTTCGGTTCAACACTCTTACTTATCGAAAGGACTACGATAGATCCCCTATACTTGTGGGTCATCAGCTTCTCTCATGAGCATAAGTATTACGGTGGGTAAACAAATTACTGTCGAGCAATTGATAGAATTGAGCATAGTTATGAGAATATCTAGGCATGATCATGTATATAGGCATCACGTCCGTGACAAGTAGACCGACTCCTGCCTGCATCTACTACTATTACTCCACACATCGACCGCTATCCAGCATGCATCTAGAGTATTAAGTTCATAAGAACGGAGTAATGCTTTAATCAAGATGACATTATGTAGAGGGATAAACTCATGCAATATGATATAAACCCCATCTTTTTATCCTCGATGGCAACAATACAATACGTGCCTTGCTGCCCCTGCTGTCACTGGGAAAGGACACCCCAATATTGAACCCAAAGCTAAGCACTTCTCCTATTGCAAGAAAGATCAATCTAGTAGGCCAAACCAAACTGATAATTCGAAGAGACTTGCGAAGATAAAAAATCATACATAAAAGAATTCAGAGGAGATTCAAATATTGTTCATACATAATCTTGATCATAAAACCACAATTCATCGGATCTCGACAAACACACCGCAAAAGAAGATTACATCGAATAGATATCCAAGAGAAACAAGGAGAACTTTGTATTGAGATCCAAAGAGAGAGAAGAAGCCATCTAGCTAATAACTATGGACCCGAAGGTCTGAGGTAAACTACTCACACATCATCGGAGAGGCTATGGTGTTGATGTAGAAGCCCTCCGTGATCAATGCCCCCTCCGGCGGAGCGCCAGAAAAGGCCCCAAGATGGGATCTCACGGGTACAGAAGGTTGCGGCGGTGGAAATAGGGCTTTGGCTCCGTATCTGATGTTTCTTGGGTATATATAGGAGGAAGAAGTACATCGGTGGAGCAACGAGGGCCCCACGAGGGTGGAGGGCGCGCCCCTTGCCTCGTGCCTTCCTCGTTGATTGCTTTACGTAGACTCTAAGTCCTCTGGATCATGCTTGTTCCGAAAATCACGTTCCTGAAGGTTTCATTCTATTTGGACTCTGTTTGATATTATTTTCCGTGAAACACTGAAATAGGCACAAACGGCAATTTGGGCTGGGCCTCCGGTTAATAGGTTAGTCCCAAAAATAATATAAAAGTGTATGATAAAGCCCAATAAACATCCAAAACAGAATATATAATTGCATGGAATAATCAAAAATTATAGATACGTTGGAGACATATCAAGCATCCCCAAGCTTAATTCCTGCTCGTCCTCGAGTAGGTAAATGATAAAAACAGAATTTTTGATGTGGAATGCTACCTAGGATATTTCTCAATGTAATTTTCTTTATTGTGGCATGAATATTTAGATCCGAAGGATTCAAGATAAAAGTTTAATATTGACATAAAAATAATAATACTTCAAGCATACTAACTAAGCAATCATGTCTTCTCAAAATAAAATGGCTAAAGAAAGTTATCCCTACAAAATCATATAGTCTGGCTATGCTCTACCTTCATCACACAAAATATTTAAATCATGCACAACCCCGGTTTCGGCCAAGCAATTGTTTCATACTTTAGTATTCTCAAACCTTTTCAACTTTCACACAATACATGAGCGTGACCCATGGACATAGCACTATTTGTGGAATAGAATATGGTGGTTGTGGAGAAGACAAAAAAGGGAGAAGATAGTCTCACATCAACTAGGCGTATCAACGGGCTATGGAGATGCCCATTAATAGATATCAATGTGAGTGAGTAGGGATTGCCATGCAACGGATGCACTAGACCTATAGATGTATGAAAGCTCAACAAAGAAACTAAGTGGGTGCGCATCCAACTTGCTTGCTCACGAAGACCTAGGGAAATTTGAGGAAGCCCATCATTGGAATATACAAGCCATGTTCTATAATGAAAAATTCCCACTAGTATATGAAAATTGCAACATAGGAGACTTTCTATCATGAAGATCATGGTGCTATATTGAAGCACAAGTGTGGAAAAAGGATAGTAACATTGTCCCTTCTATCTTTTTCTCTCATTTTTTTATTTGTCTTTTTCTTGGGCCTTTTTTTTCTTTGGCCTCTTTTTTTATTTAGTCCGGAATCTCATCCCGACTTGTGGGGGAATCATAGTCTCCATCATCCTTTCCTCACATGGGACAATGCTCTAGTAATGATGATCATCACACTTTTATTACTTACAACTCAAGAATTACAACTCGATACTTAGAACAAAATATGACTCTATGTGTATGCCTCCGGCGATGTACCGGGATATGCAATGAACCATGAGTGACATGTATGAAAAATTATGAATGGTGGCTTTGCCACAAATACGATGTCAACTACATGATCACGCAAAGCAATATGACAATGATGGAGCGTGTCATAATAGATGAAACAGTGGAAAGTTGCACGGCAATATATCTCGGAATGGCTATGGAAATGCCATAATAGGTAGGTATGGTGGCTGTTTTGAGGAAGGTATATGGTGGGTATACGATACCGGCGAAAGGTGCGCGGTATTAGATAAGCTAGCAATGGTGGAAGGGAGAGAGTGCGTATAATCCATGGACTCAAGATTACTCACAAAGAACTCACATACTTATTGCAAAAATCTACAAGTCATCAAAACAAAGTACTACACGCATGCTCCTAGGGGAAGGGTTGGTAGGAGTTAACCATCGCGCGATCCCGACCTCCACACATAAGGAAGACAATCAATAAATATATCATGCTCCAACTTCATCACACAATAGTTCACCATACGTGCATGCTATGGGAATCACAAACTTCAACACAAGTATTTCTCAAATTCATAATTTCTCAACTAGCATGACTCTAATATTACCATCCTCATATCTCAAAACAATCATCAAGCATCAAACTTCTCATAGTATCCAATGCACTTTATATGATAGTTTTTATTATACCTATCTTGGATGCTCATCACTTTAGGACTAATTTTGCACTTAAAGCAAATTACCATGCTGTTTAAGATGACTCTCAAAATAATATAAGTGGAGCATGAGAGATCAATAATTTCTATAAAATAAAACCACCACCGTGCTCTAAAAGATATAAGTGAAGCACTAGAGCAAAAACTATATAGCTCAAAAGATATAACTGAAGCATATAGAGTATTCTAATAAATTCCGAATCATGTGTGTCTCTCTCAAAAGGTGTGTACAGCAAGGATGATTGTGACAAACTAGAAAGGAAAGACTCAAATCATACAAGACGCTCCAAGAAAAACACATATCTTGTGGTGAATAAAAATATAACTCCAAGTAAAGTACCGATAGACGAAGACGAAAGAGGGGATGCCTTCCGAAGCATCCCCAAGCTTAGGCTTTTGGTTGTCCTTTAATTTTACCTTGGGGTGCCATGGGCATCCCCAAGCTTAGGCTCTTGCCACTCTTTGTTCCATGCATAATCCATCAAATCTTTACCCAAAACTTGAAAACTTCACAACACAAAACTCAACAAAAAATCTCATAAGCTCCGTTAGCGAAATAAAACAAACTACCACTTTAAGGTACTGTAATGAACTCATTCTTTATTTATATTGGTGTTAAACCTACTGTATTCCAACTTCTCTATGGTTTATAAGCTCTTTTACTAACCATGGATTCATCAAAATAAGCAAACAACACACGAAAAACAGAATCTGTCAAAAACAGAACAGTCTGTAGTAATCCATATCTAACGCAAACTTCTGGAACGTAAAAAATTCCACCAAATTAGGAAGTTCTAGATAATTTGTTTATTGATCTACTGCAAAAATAATCAACTGAAAAGCACGTTCCTGTGATTTATTAAAACTAATCTCGTGCGCACAAAGTTTCTGTTTTTCACAGCAGGATCAAATAACTATCACCGTAGGTTATCCTAACGGTTTTACTTGGCACAAACACTAATTAAAACACAAAAACGAATCTATCCATAGGCTAGACAAATTATTTATTACTAAACAGGAACCAAAAAGCAAGGAATAAAAATAAAATTGGGTTGCCTCCCAACAAGCGCTATCGTTTAACGCCCCTAGCTAGGCATAAAAGCAAGGACAGATCTAAGTATTGCCTTCTTTGGTAGGCAAACCATAAGCGGCTCTCATAATGGATTCATAAGGTAATTTAATCTTATTTCTAGGGAAGTGTTCCATTCCTTTCCTTAACGGAAATTGGAATCTAATATTGCCTTCCTTCATATCAATAATTGCACCAATCGTTCTAAGGAAAGGTCTACCAAGAATAATAGGACATGAAGGATTGCTATCTATATCAAGAACGATAAAATCTACGGGCACATAATTCCTGTTTGCAACAATAAGAACATCATTGATTCTTCCCATAGGTTTCTTGATAGTGGAATCCGCAAGGTGCAAGTTTAAAGAGCAATCATCAAATTCACGGAATCCTAGCAAATCACACAAGGTTTTTGGAATCGTGGAAACACTAGCACCCAAATCACACAAAAGCATAGCATTCATGATCTTTAATTTTAATTTTAATAGTAGGTTCCCACTCATCATAAAGTTTTCTAGGGATAGAAACTTCCAACTCAAGTTTTTCTTCATAATATTGCATTAAAGCATCAACGATATGTTCAGTAAAAGCTTTATTTTGACTATAAGCATGCGGAGAATTTAGCACGGATTGCAACAAAGAAATACAATCTATTAAAGAGAAATTATCATAATTAAATTCCTTGAGATCCAAAATAGTGGGTTCATTAATATCTAAAGTTTTAACTTCTTCAATCCCACTTTTATCAAATTTTGCATCAAGATCTAAAAACACCGAATTTTTGGGATGCCTTCTAGGTAAAGGTAACTCATCTCTAGTCCCATCATTATCAAGATTCATATTGCAAAACAAAGATTTAATAGGGGACACATCAATAACTTTTAGATCTTCATCTTTATTCTCATAAAAACTAGAAGAACACGCTTTTACAAAGCAATCTTTCTTAGCACGCATTCTAGCGGTTCTTTATTTGCACTCATCAATGGAAATTCTCATAGCTTTGAGAGACTCATTGATAACATGCTTAGGTGGAATAGATGTAAGTTTCAAATAATCAACATCAAGAGAAATTCTATCAACGTTCCTAGCCAATTCATCAACTTTAAGCAATTTTTCTTCAAGCACGGCATTGAAATTCTTTTGCGAATTCATACATTCCTTAACACTAGTCTCAAATTCAGAGGGCATATTATTAAAATTTTCATAAGAATTGTTGTAGGAATTACCATAATTGTTAGAGGGATTACTAGGGAACGGCTTAGGATTAAAGTTTCCTCTATACGCGTTGTTGCCGAAATTATTCCTACCAACAAAATTCACATCCATAGATTCATTATTATTCTCAATCAAAGTAGACAAAGGCATATCATTAGGATCAGAAGAAACACTTTTAGTAGCAAATAATTTCATAAGTTCATCCATCTTTCCACTCAAAACATTATTTTCTTCTATCGCTTGCACTTTTTTATTAGTAGATCTTTCGGTGTGCCATAGAATAATTAACCATAATATTATCTAGGAGTTTAGTAGCTTCTCCTAAAGTGATTTCCATAAAAGTGCCTCCCGCGGCCGAATCTAAAATATTTCTAGAAGCAAAATTCAATCCGGCATAAAAAATTTGTATAATCATCCACAAATTCAAACAATGAGTGGGGCAATTACGTATCATTAATTTCATCCTCTCCCAAGCTTGTGCAACATGTTCATGATCAAGTTGCTTAAAATTCATAATATCGTTTCTAAGAGAGATGATTTTAGCGGGAGGAAAATACTTAGAGATAAAAGCATCTTTGCACTTATTCCAAGAATCAATACTATTTTTAGGCAAAGACGAAAACCAAGTTTTAGCACGATCTCTAAGGGAAAATAGAAATAGCTTTAATTTAACAATATCATTGTCCACATCTTTCTTCTTTTGCATATCACACAAATCAATGAAGCTATTTATATGGGTAATGGAATCTTCACTAGGAAGGCCGGCGAATTGATCTTTGATGGCAAGATTCAACAAAGCAGCATTAATTTCACAAAATTCAGCATCGGTAAGAGGAGCAATCGGAGTGCTAAGAAAATCATTGTTGTTGGTATTGGAAAAGTCACACAATTTAGTATTATCTTGAGCCATCGTGACAAGCAAGCAATCCAACACACAAGCACACGAGAAGAAAGCGAAAACGAAGCGAACGGAAAAAGAGAGGGCGAATAAAACGGCAAGGGTGAAGTGGGGGAGAGGAAAATGAGAGGCAAATGGCAAATAATGTAATGCGAGGGATAAGAGTTTGTGATGGGTACTTGGTATGTCTTGACTTCTGCGTAGACTCCCCTGCAACGGCGCCAGAAATCCTTCTTGCTACCTCTTGAGCACTGCGTTGGTTTTCCCTTGAAGAGGAAAGGGTGATGCAGCAAAGTAGCGTAAGTATTTCCCTCAGTTTTTGAGAACCAAGGTATCAATCCAGTAGGAGACTACGCGCGAGTCCCACGCACCTACACAAACAAATAAGAACCTCACAACCAAGCGATAAAGGGGTTCGCAATCCCTTCACCGTCACTTACGAGAGTGAGATCTGATAGAGATGATAAGATAATATTTTTGGAATTTTTATGATAAAGATGCAAAGTAAAATAAACAGTAATAGAAATAGCTAAGTGTTGGAAGATTAATATGATGCAAAATAGACCCGGGGGCCATAGGTTTCACTAGTGGCTTCTCTCATGAGCATAAGTATTACGGTGGGTAAACAAATTACTGTGGAGCAATTGATAGAATTGAGCATAGTTATGAGAATATCTAGGCATGATCATGTATATAGGCATCATGTCCGTGACAAGTAGACCGACTCCTGCCTGCATCAACTACTATTACTCCACATATCGACCGCTATCTAGCATGCATCTAGAGTATTAAGTTCATAAGAACGGAGTAACACTTTAAGCAAGATGACATGATGTAGAGGGATAAACTCATGCAATATGATATAAAGCCCATCTTTTTATCCTCGATGCAACAATACAATACGTGCCTTGATGCCCCTGTTGTCACTGGGAAAGGACACCGCAAGATTGAACCCAAAGCTAAGCACTTCTCCTATTGTAAGAATGATCAATCTAGTAGGCCAAACCAAACTGACAATTCGAAGAGACTTGCAAAGATAACAAATCATGCATAAAAGAATTCAGAGGAGATTCAAATATTGTTCATAGATAATCTTGATCATTAACCCACAATTCATCGGATCTCGACAAACACACCGCAAAAGAAGATTACATCGAATAGATCTCCAAGAGAAACAAGGAGAACTTTGTATTGAGATCCAAAGAGAGAGAAAAAGCCACCTAGCTAATAACTATGGACCCGAAGGTCTGAGGTAAACTACTCACACATCATCGGAGAGGCTATGGTGTTGATGTAGAAGCCCTCCGTGATCAATGCCCCCTCCGGCAGAGCACCGAAAAAGGCCCCAAGATGGGATCTCACGGGTACATAAGGTTGCGGCGGTGGAAATACGGTTTTGGCTCCGTATCTGATGTTTCTCGGGTATATGGGTATATATAGGAGGAAGAAGTACGTTGGTGGAGCAACGAGGGCCCCACGAGGGTGGAGGGCGCGCCCAGGGGGGGTAGACGCGCCCCCTGCCTCGTGCCTTCCTCGTTGATTGCTTTACGTAGACTCCAAGTCTTCTATATCACGTTTGTTCCGAAAATCACGTTCCGAAGGTTTCATTCCGTTTGGACTCCATTTGATATTATTTTTCTGCGAAACACTGAAATAGGCAAAAAAACAGCAATTTGGGCTGGGCCTCCGGTTAATAGGTTAGTCCCAAAAATAATATAAAAGTGTATGATAAAGCCCAATAAACATCCAAAACAGAATATATAATAGCATGAAACAATCAAAAATTATAGATACGTTGGAGACGTATCACTCCCCTCCTTTATATACGGGGGAGGGGGGCACCCCATAGACACACAAGTTGATCTTTAGCCGTGTGCGGTGCCCCCCTCCACAGTTTTCCACCTCGGTCATATTGTCGTAGTGCTTAGCTGAAGCCCTGCGTCGGTAACTTCATCATCACCGTCAACACACCGTCGTGCTGACGGAACTCTCCCTTGGCCTCAGCTGGATCTAGAGTTCGAGGGACGTCACCGAGCTGAACGTGTGCAGATCGCGGAGGTGTCGTCCGTTCGGTACTTGATCGGTTGGATCGCGAAGACGTTCGACTACATCAACCACGTTACTAAACGCTTCCGCTTTTGGCCTACGAGGGTACGTGGACACACTCTCCCCTCTTATTGCTATGCATCACCTAGATAGATCTTGCGTGATCGTAGGAAAATTTTAAAATACTGCTTTCCCCAACAAATGCGTCATGCGCGCGCATGACCTTGACAGCTGCAGGAAGGGAGGTGGCGAGGGGCACGGGGACCCAGCCGAGGAGCCAGAGGAGCTCTTCTTACTACCTGCTCTGCCATTTTTATGTAATTCCTGCTAGTCTGACTGGTTTTTTTAAGGGTGCTAGTCTGACTGAGTTTGTTCAATCAGACATGAACTTGCCCGTTATTATAATGAATAAAAGCCTCAAGGGCGTTTTTCTCAAAAAAATAAAGAACATGTATTTTTATCATTTATGTTATAAGTTGTGTCCCACTACTCAGTTTCGCCACTAGGAACTTTAACTGCTAAAAAATGCCATCGTTTCGTTAGGTGCATACTAAAAAATGTCATTGGGCACCATTACTATCAACTCAAATCTCATTTGCCATGTTATAATGACATAAATACCTATGTACCGACATGTCAGCACTCACTCTATCTCAATACAATAAAGTGTGGGTCTCACTTGATCCCAACAATGTTCTTTTTTCATGTAAAATTATTCGCTGCTTACTCCTGACAAGTGGGGCCATACCTATCATTGTGAGATAGAGAGAGCTAACATATGGGTTTAAAGGTATTTTTGTCATATAACATGGTCAATGGGGTTTCCCCGCAAAAAAAGGTCAATGGGTTTGACCTGACAATAACGTTGCCTAATGGTATTTTTGAGCAAAAATCTAATGAAACGATGTCATTTTTGAGATATCTAATGGCATTTTGAGCAAGTATCTCACGGAACGATGGCAATTTTAAGCAGTTTAACTTCTAATAGCCAACTGAGTAGTGCGACACACTAATAGCACAAATGATAAAAAAACAAAAGAAAAAAGCTCTAGTCACATGGTCAATGCATGTATATGTATCACAAACGAGTGGCTAGAAGATTCGTGCGAGAGGATATGGGAGGGAAAGGTCCCTCCATATAATTTCCGTTACAAAATATCTTTTTTTCTGCAATGGGCATTAGGAATATCATTACTCCACCATCAGGACAAGTTAGCAACCATTGACAACTAGGGACACCACCGCAAAGCAAAGGGAGCTACCATAATATCCTATTTATCATGAATCATGTGCTTTTTTATTTTCTGCTATTCTTGTGAAATTGCATATTTGAGACCATGTTCAGTTATCGACATCCCCACGCGTTGAAATTTTCTATCCCCAGAATTCTTTTACAATCCCAACATTCAAAAAGAGAATCATAGTACAAAAGAGTGAAACATACCATCCCGAATGATCTTTCTTTACAACGGACTTCAAATAACACCTTTTGCGTGAATTGTTATCAATTCTCAACTTTCTTTCAATCTACATTTTTACCGTATTTTAAATTTGGAGTAAGCTTGACATTTTTTTTAGGAACAACTACGTGTTTATTGCAAATAGCATACACATCATGTACACGCAAAATTCATAAAAAGGACCAAGGAACACAGGTGTCCCCGTACAATTGCACAAAAGACCTCCAAAGAAACTGCATCCATCGTCATCTTCGCTCGTTGCCGACCATAGTCGTCACTGAAGCACCGTCGGCGATAGGAAAAGCGAGCAACCCCACAAACCTGATCCGCCAAGCACCATAGCTGAAGTGGACGAGGATCCCCTGACGTACGGCAGGGTGCCGTTCCATCACTGGCACGTCGGCCTGGCTGGAACTTGGCCCCCCCTGACAGCGGCCCAACGGCAGGTGCCGTACGTCAGAGGAGCTCTCTCTCCAGCTGAAGTAGCGTTGTGAACCGATCCACAGAACGACAAGGCCGAACCTCTGCAGCACGTCGGTCGGGGAACATCCCCATGCTCGTCGGATTGTAGATTCGCCGACTCAGCTCGATGCCGTCGAAGAAGGGGATCAGATATGCTCGCCTTCTTCCACAAACCCTGATACGAGGCCACCATGTCCCAGGGGTCGCCCGCGCTGCCACCATCCAAGGAGGGAGCCAACATCGGACAATTCACCCCCTAACCATCCTCCCATGCCCTCGAGTTGTGTTGGAGGAGACACAGCTAAGACGGAGACATGCCCGATGGACAAAGGACAAGAGTTCGGACTCTGCCGCCGCCTCGCCGACCGAGCCGCCAGATCCGCCGCCTCGCCAACCGAGCCCTACCACCAAGTTCTCGCCGGCCACACATGAATCGCGAGCGGACTGTAGCTCCAAGATCTGTCACCCACTGCTCCGAAGACCAAAGCGTGAGGGATAGATCCGAGGCACCCTTATTGACAGCCACCGCCATCGCCGTCGGAGAAGGCATGACGGTCAGCCAAACCCAATCTAACCTAGACTATATAGCCAAAAACGAACTATGCAGCAGATCCGGCGAATCTAACCACTACCCAACGAACATGAGGCCCGCGGGGAGCGGAGTCGCCGTTAAAATCTGTTTGTTTTGGTTGCTACGTAACCTGATCTGCTTGACTAGTTTTGGGTCAATGTAATCCATCTTGCTTCTTCATAGCTAACTAAAAACAGTTTTTTTTGCGGGAAAACAGAAACAGTTTTTTGAAGGGAAACACTTGATCACTTGCAACTATTGTCACAATTACAGGAGATCGCACGTTCAATACAAGTACCAAGTGGTTTTCCAGGATCATTGCAGTTTATCTGATAGCAACAGCTTGGTGCTAGAACACATGGTTTCTTGGGATCCTTTGGGCCACAGGGACACTGCCTACACTGTTTAAACGCAATAGATGTATCAGAGGGATGTAGTCGGTGGGGCTGGAAAAAAGTCTTTGTGAACTCCAGTGGGATGTACTCTGTGAAGTTGTATGGCTCCGTCGGTCATAGTTGTCCTGCATATCAAGTATTTATTTATGATTATGAAAAAACTTTACTAACAGTTCTATGAGATCATCCATAAAAAAGATAGACAATAAAATTTTCATTTTGTTTCATGTGAGAGCATACTCACTAAATATATCATCATGCAATGGATGATTGTTATATTTGCTTCAGTATCGTGTAAGTGAACTTTCAGTATCGTGTAAATTTTGGAATCTACGCCGATGGCCCATCAATCCCGTCCCAGAAGACGAGCTCGAGGTGAATCGAGCCCCAGAAGAACACAATGCCGACGAGATGCAGCCTTCAACCAAGCGCCGTCCCCGCGAAAACGCATCTGAGCTGCGGCCGCCACCGACGACGGAGCCCGCGGGCTGGAGCAGCGCCAGGACGAAGACATACTCGCGTGCAGCTCCTCCATCGCCTCCCGAGCCATAGCCAAGGACGACGCCGGCGAGCGCCCAACCAGATCGAGCGCTCGATTCGGAGCACACACAAGCAGCTGACCTGAAGCCGCCACCATGGACGAGGCCGACGAGACAATGCAGCACCCGAAGCACACCAAGTCGCGGGCGTCTCCGCCACCCTCGCCGCCCGGCCGGAGCCAAGCGCGACGCCGAGGAGCCCACCCCGACATCAAAAGCCTAGCTACACAGCCACCAAACTACGCTATATATACAGCCCACCCGTGGATCTGGGGCCCCCTCACCTCACGACGCCGACGAGGGCGACGGAAGCGAGGGGACGCGGCGAGATCGACGGCGGGAGCCCAGGCGCTGAGGTCGCCAAACGAATCGCTTTCTGTAACTATTTTGTGCCGTATACTAGTATAAATTTAGTGACCAGAGGTGCGTTCCATACCTTGGGCTTGGAAGCTGGCGCGTAGAACAAGGACCATAAGGATGGAAAACCTATGTGCATACTTTGCCATGGTCATCCAATACAGGTGGTCGCTCTTGGTTTTGTGTTGTGATTGTGATATAGACTGGACGATAGAGGGCAGCATATATCAAGCTAGTAGCACTTGCCATCGATGGTATGCATTTATTGCCTGCAAAATGAAGGTATGCATTTATTCCCTTGGAAATGCAAAAGAAAGTATGCATTTATTCCCATGCAACAAATAGGATATGCATTTATTTATTTCCCTAAATGCTAGAAAACGCATGCGCTATCTCGCTGTTCCAAGCGTATCCATCGCAATCGTCGCACCAAAGGCCAGCGCAATGATAGCCCACATCACGACAAGCGCAATGATAGCCCACGTCACGACA
>NC_057802.1:468583671-468619228 GCF_018294505.1 Triticum aestivum | reverse complement strand
TTGCGCGGATTTAGTTGAAACGTAGATCTAGACACATTTCATTAAACATTTCAAAATTTCAAAAAGCTATAACTTTCAAACCAAGCATCAAAATCTGTTATCACCCTTAGGTTAATTGCGACGAGCTCTTCAAAACTAGATCCCATATGACTATGTTTTGACTAATTTTTTTTCACAAGCAACTTTGGGTGCTATGGAGGCAACTTTAATGCTATAGGAAAGCAACTTCTTATTAGTTTGCGCAGTATGACTCTCTATGATTGAAAATCTCTTCGAAGTTGTCTGCCATGACTACCAAGTGAACTAGCTTCACCTATAGTTTCCTACCAGAACTAGCAAGTATTCTACCATAACTAGCTTCGCCTCCAAGTTGATAGTATTGCAGGCAACTTAGTTTTCGAGGTAGCCTAATATTATCCTAAGTTGTCTGGCATGACTAGCGAGTATCTTTTTTTGTGATCTGAAAAGAGTTTTATTTCATCATAATAGGGTTACAATCGAGACAAAAGATTCTCTATACATGGTGGTGCGCTACGTAGCCATAGAAAAAAGTCCATTTTACTACCCTGAATAAAGTGGGTGGTTCACTTTACCCCCTGATCTATTTTTCGGCTCCTTCTACCCCCAAACAAATCAAAACCGGACAAAACACCCCCCCTGGCTGGTTTGTCTCCACTCGCTGCTGATGTGGCACTAGTCAACGGCGGTTTTGACCTCGTTGGGCCCCCTTGTCAGGTCGGGCGTGGGCATCCCCGTCGCTCCCCCTCGCGCTTCGTTCCGGCTACAGCGCGACCACGCCGACGAGCCGCGTCGCCGCCTGCTCCATCCCAACGTTGGCCCGCCTCCTCCCGCGGCTACGCCGCCCCGCCGTTCGCCGTGGCGCTCTCGATGAGCACCCCGCTCGGCCCCGCCTCGCTCCTCCACGGCGTTGGCTCCGTAGCCGTCTGCCCCATCGCCGCTCCGGCCACGCGCCTCCGCCAGCCCGCCTCCTCCCCGAGCTTGCGCCGTCGACCTTGGCCGCCCTCGCGCGCTGCTCGCGCCGTCGTCCCCAACCGCCCGCTGGCTCTGACCGCCCCCGCTTTGCCATCGCGTGTGCGGCCCCTTCCTCGCCCAAGCCGGTCCGCGCAGCTCTGCCCTCGCGCGCGTTAACCCGTCGCTGCACTTGGCCGCGCCCGGCCTCCCCCGCTCGGCGCGCGCCGGCTCCGCCTGCCGGCTCCGACCAGCCCCGCTCTGCCCTCGCGCGCGCGGCCCCGTCCGCGCCCAAGCCGGTCCGCGCCGCTCTGCCCTCGCGCGCGCGAACCCGTCGCTGCGCCTGGCCGCGCCCGGCCTCCCCCACTCGGCGCACGCCGGCTCCGCCCGCTCCGGCTGCCCGTCGGCTCCGCGCGCACCGGCTGCCGCCGCTGTGGCCGGCTACTACTGCAGTAGGGGGCCGCCCTTTTTTTCTATTTCTTTGTTTTTTTAAAAAAACTGACGAGTGAGACCCACCCGCAGGTCAAATACCACCTTTGACTGTGTCCACATCATCACCTGGTCTAGGTAAACCACCTAGGGTGTTTTTTGTCCGGTATGAGATTGTTTAGGGGGGTATAGGAACCGAAAAATAGATCAGGGGGTAAAGTGAACCACCCACTTTATTCAGGGTAGTAAAATGGACTTTTTTCGTAGCCATATAGCAGTACTACTTTCTACTTGACTATACGACGCCAACCGATCTGCCACCCTATTTTGCTCACGCTCGATTTTCATGGGAATAAACTCTCTCCCTTGCATAAGGAACTTTATCTCTGCCACCAAATGACCATATGCCGATCTCGAGAGGCCTTCCCCGGACAAAGCTAATAATGCTTCCGAGGAGTCCGATTGGGCAATAATAGGATCTTCAGTATGTTGCAATGCCAATGCTATATCTTGCATGACTAGCGGGTAGCTTAACATCGTTTGCATGCAGTACTTTAAGGTATTCTAAGCAACTTAGTCTCATAGATAGGCAACTTACCAACATTGATTGGCATCTTTTTTCAATGTATTGTACGCAACTGATATAGTAATGGCAGGGAACTAAGCATCACTAGTAGGTAACTTTATAGTGTTTGTAGACAACTTAGAAAAATAATGATATGAAACTTCAGAATATTAGTAGGCAACTAATTTGTAAAGTTAGGCAACTGAGTAGCAATGGTAGGCAACTAATTACCAATAGCAGATAATTGGGCATCAATGTTAGACAGTTTCGTAGTATTTGTAGACAACTGAGCATCAACTATAGGAAACTGACCATCAATCATAGGCAACTGGGCATCAATGTTATGCAATTTCATAGTATTTGTACGCAACTGAGCATCACGCATAGGCAACTGATCATCAATGATAGGCAACTGGGCATCAATGTTAGGCAATTTCATAGTATTTGTAGACAACTGGGCATCAACCATAGGCGACTGATCATCATTGATAGGCAACCGGGAATCAATGATAGGCAATTTCATAGTATTTGTAGGCAACTGGGCATCAACCGTAGGCAACTGATCATCATTGATAGGCAACTTGGAATCAATGTATTTCGGTAACATACATTATCAGATCAAATGCACAAAATAAAAAAAGTGGTACAAAAACATAAAGCTCTTTATTGTGCATTGCATTACAAAAGAAAGATAGCACATGGATGCCTTTTTATGCTTAAGACCAATCATCTCATTAAAGCATGTCTATTGTTATTATCCATTAATTACAGATAACACATGTAGGATCTTGTTCCCTTATTCCAAGATGCTACATCCAAACACTTGATTGCATTATGCAATTCCCTAGCAAATAATTACACATAAAATTAGGCACTTGAAACCATACAGGTTACTGGATCATTTAGGGAGTACTGCAGCATAACACATACCTCCTCCCATTTAAGAACCATGGCAACACAAAATATTTCAACCCTTTCCCATCTACCATTCATAGCTTGGACATGCCCCATCTTGTTTTCAGAAGGACTGAGGCTCCTCCAGCCTCGCTCAAATTTTAGGATACTAAATGACCCATTGCGCCCATGGCGCAAAAAAGCGAGAACGAGCCTAGTATTCAAACCATGCATATGTGTCTGATTTAGAACCAGATTAATAGATATTTATATCCCATTACATGGTTCCATGATAGACCAAAAGGAAGTAATAAGATCACTTTGTAGAATGTGCTCTGACTGTAAAGTTGCGTCATTAAGGTGATCTGAAATATGTCTTATTTGTGACAAAATATGATGTAGGTCATTGTCTCCAGATGTTATCTTGTTGTGAAGTTGGTATCTATTATACGACGAAGTTCATTGACTGTTATGTGATCTCCACCCAGACCACTCCACCAGGTGATGCTTAGATAGTCTATTATCCCTTCCTTTTCTTTGAGATATTGTCGCAGAGATTTATTTATTTTGTTCAACCAACTGTAGCCTATCATGTTGTAGTCTTGTAGGACATTGTTGTAAGAGGCTTTCATGTATTTAAGAGCTTCATGTGCCAATCGATCTTCAGTTTCTTTGAGTTTTCCATAGACATAGATGGATATTGATTTCTTTGGAAGCCCATTGCTTAGTTGGTGCTTATATGGATAGAATGGAATGGTTGCGTCGAGACCAACTGTCCTTGCCTTCTGTGTGGAGTACACTACATTTGGAAGGCCATGTTGTTGCATCATAGCAGTGAAAAGCACTTTTGTTGGGAGCTTAACCTTTTCCATCAGGTTCAAGGGCACTACTTGGACATACGATAATAAGCAGAGGGGTTCTAATAATGTGAAGGCACGTTTGGATAGGGGAGTGGCTTGCCCGGGATGGAGTAAGGTGTTTAGGGCGGCAACAATTGAACATATCTGCTCGTCGAGATCCGACCACTCGCCACTTTTGCTCCATTTTGGCGACAGGAAAGAGTGGAGACCAATTAAGAAAACCTTCAGGTATGAGCAGATGTGGCGTGGGAGAGGCTTGATTCTCTGTCGGATATGATCGGTAACACCTAGAAGAAAGGGGATGCAGAACAAAACCTCAAGGGGGGTGGCCAATAGATTGAAATCCATGCAAGACGTACTGAGCTGCTGGGTGCAAAAGGAGTTTAGCTCGGTCCAGAATAGCATCAGATCCCTCCGTGGCTCGTTACAGAAATTAAGACTCCTACCCCAGTCTCCGGTTACAGAAAATAGAATAAGAAAAGTTGAATCTGACTTGAATGAATGGCTACTACGAGAGGAGCTCATGTGGAAAACAACGCTCAATAATTAGGTGGTTAACAGAAGGAGATAGGAATACCGAATTTTTCCATAGGAAAGCCACTTGGAGGAGAAAGAAAAACAGAATTGTCAGATTGAAAAGGGATGACAGAACTTGGGCAGATAGCAGGGAACAAATTCATACAGCAAAAATGTGTATTTCAAGGGCCTGCATGAGAAGGATGGCGATGTGACACCCCAACACCTGATTGATATTTTCCCATGATGAGTGAAAGTAAATTTGAACGAAGCACTAACCAAGCCATTCACAGAGACAGAAGCGAGCGACACCCTCTTCTAGATCGGACCAGTAAAGGCGCCAGGACCAGACGGATTCTTGATACGTCTCCAACGTATCTATAATTTTTTATTGTTCCACGCTATTATATTATCTGTTTTGGATGTTTAATGGGCTTTATTATACACTTTTATATTATTTTCAGGACAAACCTACTGACCAAAGGCCCAGTGCAAATTGCTGTTTTTTGGCTATTTCAGTGTTTCGCAGAAAAGGAATATCAAACGGAATCCAAACGGAATGAAACCTTCGGAAGAGTGATTTTTGGAACAAACGCAATCCAGGAGACTTGGAGTGGACGTCAAGCAAGCAACGAGGAAGCCACGAGGCAAGGAGGCGCGCCCAGGGGGTAGGCGCGCCCCCACCCTCGTGGGCCCCTCGTGGCTCGCCTGACCGACTTCTTTCGCCTATATATACTCATATACCCCGAAAACATCCGAGAGCACCACGAAACCCTATTTCCACCGCTGCAACCTTCTGTACCCGTGAGATCCCATCTTGAGGCCTTTTCCGGCGCTCCGCCGGAGGGGGAATCGATCATGGAGGGCTTCTACATCAACACCATAGCCTCTCCGATGATGTGTGAGTAGTTTATCTCAGACCTTCGGGTCCATAGTTATTAGCTAGATGGCTTCTTCTCTCTCTTTGGATCTCAATACAAAGTTCTCCTCGATTCTCTTGGAGATCTATTCGATGTAATTCTTTTTGCGGTGTGTTCGTCGAGATCCGATGAATTGTGGGTTTATGATCAAGATTATCTATGAACAATATTTGAATCTCCTCTGAATTCTTTTATGCATGATTTAATTATCTTTGCAAGACTCTTCGAATTATCAATTTGGTTTGGCCTACTAGATTGATCTTTCTTGCAATGGGATAAGTGCATAGCTTTGGGTTCAACCTTGCGGTGTCCTTTCCCAGTGACAGCAGGGGAAGCAAGGCACGTATTGTATTGTTGCCATCGAGGATAAAAAAATGGGGTTTATATCATATTGCTTGAGTTTATCCCTCTACATCATGTCATCTTTCCTAATGCTTTACTCTGTTCTTATGAACTTAATACTCTAGATGCATGCTGGATAGCGGTCGATGTGTGGACTAATAGTAGTAGATGCAGAATCGTTTCGGTCTACTTGTCGCGGACGTGATGCCTATATACATGATCATGCCTAGATATTCTCATAACTATGCGCTTTTCTATCAATTGCTCGACAGTAATTTGTTCACCCACCATAGATTATGCTATCTTGAGAGAAGCCACTAGTGAAACCTATGGCCCCCGGGTCTATTTTCCATCATATAAGTTTCCGATCTATTTTACTTTGCAATCTTTACTTTCCAATCTATATCATAAAAATACCAAAAATATTTATCTTATTATCTCTATCAGATCTCACTTTTGCAAGTGGCCCTGATGGGATTGACAACCCCTTTATCGCATTGGTTGGAAGGTTCTTATTTGTTTGTGTAGGTACGAGGCGATTTGCGTGTATCCTCCTACTGGATTGATACCTTGGTTGTCAAAAACTGAGGAAAATACTTACGCTACTTTGCTGCATCACCCTTTCCTCTTCAAGGGAAAACCAACGCAGTGCTCAAGATGTAGCAAGAAGGATTTCTGGCGCCGTTCCCGAGGAGGTGTACACCAAGTCAAGTCAAAATTTGATCTCCTGACAACGAGCCATTTCTGGCGCCGTTGCCGGGGAGATTTACGCACAAGTCAAGACATACCAAGTACCCATCACAAACTCTTCTCCCTCGCATTACATTATTTGCCATTTGCCTCTCGTTTTCCACTCCCCCACTTCACCTTTGCCTTTTCTTCGCCCCTCATCCGTTCGATCCTTTGTTTGCTTGTGTTACCATGTGCCTTCATTTTGCTTGCATCTTCGCTTGCTAAAAGTTTATGGATCCTCATCCACTTGCTAATCTTTTTAAGAGATCTAATTATGATGAACCAATTCCTAGTGATTTGAGTGCACTAGATTATCTTTATGAGGTTTTGCTTGAAATCCATGAATCTGAAAATTGTGATGAAGTGCTTTATGAAGTGATTCATGATAGATCTTTGAATAAAAAGCATGATTGCAATGATGTTATTATAAATTCTATTAATGTCAATTGTGTCAATGATATGCAAAACCCTAAGCTTGGGGATGTTGAGTTTGCTATGTCTACTACTTGTTGCAATGATCATGATTGGGGTGATTCTTCTTACAATCTTGAAAATTTATTTAAGCCCCATGATGAATATGAGATTGATAATAGTGTTTGCAATAATATTGAAAGTGGGTTTGGAAGAGTGTCAACTTTATATCCCACATATTTGGAGAATGTTCAATCTTATGGTATTTTTGATAAAAGTGGGTTTGGAGATGCCATGACTTTAGTTAATGATAATCCCACTATTTTGGAAGAGTGTCAACTTTGCTTACATGTGGATCGTGTTAAGAATATGTTTTGTGATAGCTATATTGTTGAATTTGCTTATGATCCTACATGTAATTATTATGAGAGAGGAAAATATGGTTGTAGAAATATCCATGTTACTAAATTACCTCTCTTCGTGTTGAGATTGCTATTGTCTCTTTCTTCTTCCTTGCATATGCTAGTTTTTGCTTGCCTTGATAATTTGTTTTCTTATAAAATGCCCATGCATAGGAAGTATGTTAGACTTAGATGTGTTTTATGATGCTCTCTTTGTGCTTCAATTCTTCTCTTTTACGTGAGCATCATCAAAATCGCAATGCCTAGCTAGGGGCGTTAGACGATAGCGCTTGTTGGCAGGCAACCCAATTTTATTTTTATTCCTTACTTTTTGTTCCTGTTTAGTAATAAATATTTCATCTAGCCTCTGGTTAGATTTGGTTTTATGTTTTAGTTAGTGTTTGTGCCAAGTTAAACCTATAGGATCTTCTTGGATAACAATTATTTGATCTTGCTAAAAAAGTCAGAAACTTTCTGCTCACGAAAACAATTGTTAAAAATCACCAGAAAGTGATAAAATACTGATTCCAATTGAAGTAGATCAATAAAAAAATTATTTAGGTCTTCCTATTTTGGCATAATTTTTGAGTTACAGAAGTTTGCATTTGATACAGATTACTACAGACTGTTCTGTTTTTGACAGATTCTGTTTTTCGTGTGTTGTTTGCTTATTTTGATGAATCTATGGCTAGTATCGGGGGGTATGAACCATAGAGAAGTTCGAATACAGTAGGTTTAACACCAATATAAATAAGTAATGAGTTCATTACAGTATCTTAAAGTGGTGGTTTGATTTATTTCGCTAACGGAGCTCATGAGATTTTCTGTTGAGTTTTGTGTTGTGAAGTTTTCATGTTTTGGGTAAAGATTTGATGGATTATGGAATAAGGAGTGGCAAGAGACTAAGCTTGGGGATTCCCAAGGCACCCCAAGCTAAAATTCAAGGACAACCAAAAGCCTAAGCTTGGGGATGCCCCGGAATGGATCCCCTCTTTCGTCTTCGTCCATCGGTAACTTTACTTGATCCTATATTTTTATTCACCACATGATATGTGTTTTGCTTGGAGCGTCTTGTATGATTTGAGTCTTTGCATTTTAGTTTACCACAATCATCCTTGATGTACACACCTTTTGGAGAGACACACATGAATCGGAATATATTAGAATACTCTATGCGCTTCACTTATATCTTTTGAGCTAGATAGTTTTGCTCTAGTGCTACACTTATATCTTTTAGAGCAAGGTGGTGGTTTTATTTTATAGAAATTATTGATCTCTCATGCTTCACTTATATTATTTTGAGAGTCCTTTAGAACAGCATGGTAATTTGCTTTGGTTATAAAATTAGTCCTAATATGATAGGCATCCAAGATTGGTATAATAAAAACTTTCATAAAAAGTGCATTGAATACTATGAGAAGTTTGATACTTGATGATTGTTTTGAGATATGAAGGTGGTGATATTAAAGTTGTGCTAGTTGAGTAATTGTGAATTTGAGAAATATTTGTGTTGAAGTTTGCAAGTCCCATAGCATGCACGTATGGTAAACGTTGTGTGACAAATTTGAAACATGGGGTGTTCTTTGATTGTCAACCTTATGAGTGGCGGTCGGGGACGAGCGATGGTCTTTTCCTACCAATCTATCCCCCTAGGAGCATGCGCGTAATGCTTGGTTTTTGATGACTTGTATATTTTTGCAATAAGTATGTGAGTTCTTTATGACTAATGTTGAGTTCATGGATTATACGCACTCTCACCTTTCCATCATTGCTAGCCTCTTCGGTACCGTGCATTGCCCTTTCTCACCTTGAGAGTTGGTGCAAACTTCGTCGGTGCATCCAAACCCCATGATATGATACGCTCTATCCCACATAAACCTCCTTATATCTTCCTCAAAACAGCCACCATACCTACCTATTATGGCATTTCCATAGCCATTCCGAGATATATTGCCATGCAACTTTCCACCGTTTCATTTATTATGACACGCTTCATCATTGTCATATTGCCTTGCATGATCATGTAGTTGACATCGTATTTGTGGCAAAGCCACCATGCATAATTCATCATACATGTCACTCTTGATTCATTGCCCATCCCGGTACACCGCCGGAGGCATCCATGTAGAGTCATATTTTGTTCTAAGTATCGAGTTGTAATCATTGAGTTGTCAATAAATAGAAGTGTGATGATCATCATTATTAGAGCATTGTCCCAATAAAAAGAGAAAAAGAAAGGCCAAATAAAAAAAGGAAAGGCCCAAAATAAAATAAAAAAGGGGACAATGTTACTATGCTTTTCCACACTTGTGCTTCAAAGTAGCACCATGATTTTTATGATAGAGAGTCTCTTATTTTGTCACTTTCATATACTAGTGGGAATTTTTCATTATAGAACTTGGCTTGCATATTCCAACAATGGGCTTCCTCAAATGCCCTAGGTCTTCGTGAGCAAGCAAGTTGGATGCACACCCACTTAGTTTCTTTTGTTTCATACATTTATAGCTCTAGTGCATCCATTGCATGGCCATCCCTACTCCTTGCATTGACATCAATTGATGGGCATCTCCCTAGCCCGTTGATTAGCCGCGTCAATGTGGGACTTTCTCCTTTTTTTGTCTTCTTCACATAACCCCCATCATTATATTCTATTCCACCCATAGTGCTATATCCATGGCTCACGCTCATGTATTCCATGAAGGTTGAAATTTTTTGAGATTACTAAAGTATGAAACAATTGCTTCGCTTGTCATCGGGGTTGTGCATGATGAGAGCATTCTTGTGTGACGAAAATGGAGCATGACCAAACTATATGATTTTGTAGGGATGAACTTTCTTTGGCCATGTTATTTTGAGAAGACATGATTGCTTAGTTAGTATGCTTGAAGTATTATTATGTTTATGTCAATATTAAACTTTTATCTTGAATCTTCCGGATCTAAACATTCATGCCACAATAAAGAAAATTACATTGGAAAATATGCTAGGTAGCATTCCACATCAAAAATTCTGTTTTTATCATTTACCTACTCGAGGACAAGCAGGAATTAAGCTTGGGGATGCTTGATACATCTCCAACGTATCTATAATTTTTTATTGTTCAATGCTATTACATTATCTGTTTTGGATGTTTAATGGGCTTTATTATGCACTTTTATATTATTTTTTGGACTAACCTACTAACCAAAGGCCCAGTGCAAATTGCTTTTTTTGCCTATTTCAGTGTTTTGCAGAAAAGGAATATCAAACGGAATCCAAACGGAATGAAACCTTCGGGAGAGTGATTTTTGGAACAAACGCAATCCAGAAGACTTGGAGTGCGTCAAGCAAGCAACAAGGAAGCCACGAGGCAAGGAGGCGTGCCCAGGGGGTAGGCGCGCCCCCCACCCTCGTGGGCCCCTCGTGGCTCCCCTGGCCGACTTCTTTTGCCTATATACACTCATATACCCCGAAAACATCCGAGAGCACTACGAAACCCTATTTCCACCGCCGCAACCTTCTTTACCCGTGAGATCCCATCTTGGGGCCTTTTCCGGCGCTCCGCCGGAGGGGGAATCGATCATGGAGGGCTTCTACATCAACACCATAGCCTCTCTGATGATGTGTGAGTAGTTTATCTCAGACCTTAGGGTCCATAGTTATTAGCTAGATGGCTTCTTCTCTCTCTCTTTGGATCTCAATACAAAGTTCTCCTTGATTCTCTTGGAGATCTATTCGATGTAATTCTTTTTGCGGTGTGTTTGTCGTGATCCGATGAATTGTGGGTTTATGATCAAGATTATCTATGAACAATATGTGAATCTCCTCTGAATTCTTTTATGCATGATTTAATTATCTTTGCAAGACTCTTCGAATTATCAGTTTGGTTTGGCCTACTAGATTGATCTTTCTTGCAATGGGAGAAGTGCTTAGCTTTGGGTTCAATCTTGCGGTGTCCTTTCCCAGTGACAACAGGGGCAGCAAGGCACTTATTGTATTGTTGGCATCGAGGATAAAAAGATGGGGTTTATATCATATTGCTTGAGTTTATCCCTCTACATCATGTCATCTTGCCTAATGCGTTACTCTGTTCTTATGAACTTAATACTCTAGATGCATGTTGGATAGCGGTCGATGTGTGGAGTAATAGTAGTAGATGCAGAATCGTTTCGGTCTACTTGTTGTGGACGTGATGCCTATATACATGATCATGCCTAGATATTCTCATAGCTATGCGCTTTTCTATCAAATTGCTCAACAGTAATTTGTTCACCCACCGTAGATTATGCTATCTTGAGAGAAACCACTAGTGAAACCTATGGCCCCCGGGTCTATTTTCCATCATATAAGTTTCCGATCTATTTTACTTTGCAATCTTTACTTTCCAATCTATATCATAAAAATACCAAAAATATTTATCTTATTATCTCTATCAGATCTCACTTTTGCAAGTGGATGTGAAGGGATTGACAACCCCTTTATCGCATTGGTTGCAAGGTTCTTATTTGTTTGTGTAGGTACGAGGCGATTTGCGTGTATCCTCCTACTATATTGATACCTTGGTTCTCAAAAACTGAGGGAAATACTTACGCTACTTTGCTGCATCACCCTTTCCTCTTCAAGGGAAAACCAACGCAGTGCTCAAGAGGTAGCAACTCCCCGCACGTTTTTTCCAAAGGAACTGGGCAGTTGTAAAAGAGGAGGTTGTGCAAGGTGTTCTCGGATTCTTTGCTGATGGTATTATGCCGGAGGGAGTAAAAGAGACCACCATCGTTCTGGGCAGTTGTAAATGACCCACAGAGCATAAAAGACTATCGCCCAATAAGCCTATGTAAGGTTATCTACAAATCATATCCAAAGTGTTGGTCAACAGGCTGTGTCCTTTCCTGGATGACCTCATCTCTGAGTCCCATAGTGCTTTTATTCTGGTCAGACTGATAACGGACAATGCAATAGCGTTCGAATGCTTCCACAAAATCCAGAACAATAAAAACCAGAGAGATACCCATTATGCGTATAAGCTTGACCTTGCAAAAGCCTACGATCGGGTCGACTGGTGTTTTTTGGAAGGGGTTCTCCAGAAGATAGGATTTGATGAAAAGTGGATTAAGTGGGTTATGACTTGTGTTAGATCGGTGAAATTCTCCGTCCGGTGTAATGGTGAGATGCTCAAATCATTTACACCATCCAGAGGACTCAGACAAGGTGACCCACTAAGCCCATAATTATTCCTATTTGTTGCTGATACCTTGTCCTCCCTTCTGAGTTTTGAGGTGGATTCAGGGAGCATTACACCCATAAAGATCGAGCTTGGATGCCTGGGGATATCCAACCTCCTATTTGCTAATGATAGCCTGTTATTTTTCAAGGCCTCTGGGGACCAAGCATAGTGTGTGTGAGGGGTGCTAGACTTGTTCCAACAAGCCACAGGCCAGCTGCTTAGTAGGAACAAATGCTCAATTCTCTTCTCTGAAGCATGCCCGACTCAGGTTAGAGAGGAGATTAAAGAGATCCTGGGTGTGGAGATGACATCTTTCGAGAGCAAGTACTTGGGGCTTCCCGCGCCAGAAGGTCAAATGAAAAATGGAAATTTTCAACCAATCATGGATAGGTTTGGGAAGAGATGTAATGGATGGAATGAGAGGTTCATGTCCCAAGCAGCCAAAGAGGTCAATGTCAAAGCGGTGGCGCAGGCTCTTCCCACCTTCATTATGGGTGTTTTCAAACTTAACCAGAGCTTTTGTGATAAACATGAGAAGGTCATAAGAGATTTCTGGTGGGGCGACAAAGATGATAAGAGGAAAGTTCACCGGATGTCGTGGGAGAATATGATGAAACCCAAAAGAGCGGGGGGCATTGGGTTCCGAGATATGCACCTTTTTAATCAGGCTCTTCTTGCCAGACAAGGGTGGAGATTGATTCAGAAACCGGATAGCCTGTGTGCGAGGGTACTCGAGTCAAAATATTACCCGAATGGAAACCTGCTTGATATAGTCTTCTCTTCAGATGCATCTTCGGTCTGGAGAGGCATTGAGTTTGGGCTGGAACTCCTTAAAAACGCCTTATCTGGCGTATTGGAGATGGCCAAAATATACAAATCACGAGGGACCAATGGATCCAAAGAAAGGAAGGACTGAGTGCAGCCTCCTTTGTGAGAAGATCGAGGCTCAGATGGGTTAATCAACTAATAGATGATGAAGCGAAGGAATGGAAAGTTGAACTAGTGAAACAAATTTTCCATAACTTTGACGCTGCGGATATTTGCAAGATGAGAATACCAAAGGGAGAGGTTGAGGACTGCATGGCATGGCACTATGAAAAATCAGGGATATTTATAGTTAGGAGCGCATGCAAACTTCCAGACTCTTTGAAGAGAAACAACAGTGCTACAACCTCTAGTTCTATAAGCGAACCGGGTGGCCGCAGAATTTGGGATGCTATTTGGAAAGCTAGAATACCAAACAAAGTTAAAATCTTTGGTTGGAGAGCAGCCACCAATTCGCTTGCCACCAAACATAATGCATGCAAAAGAACCATTGCTACTGACGATATATGCGAGATATGTGGCATTGGAAGGGAGGATGAATTTCATGCTATCATTGCATGTACCAGGAGCCTGTCATTGAGACATGCAATGAGGGAATTCTGGGCTCTCCCAAAAGAATCAGAGTTTAGAGATACGTGCCCGGATTGGCTGCAGATGCTGTTAATCGCAAACCCCGAGGAAGTCAGGAGGAAAATTATGTTGGTACTCTAGCAGTCGTGGAATCCGCGGAACAATGTTATACATGGTGATGGTAAAGAGACAGTCTCGGGTGCGGTGCAGGGACTACTGAGGCTACATGAGGATATGATAGTAGCTGACGATGACCCACTCGAGGAGAGGAACAAAAACAAGTTATCAACTTTCCCAACCATCGCCCATGTACCTTTGCAGCCAGTTGCAAACCATTGGGCTGCTCCCCCATCAGATGCAGTAAAGTTCAATATAGACACTGCTTTTTCTGCATGAGTCTGGTGAGGCATGGGGAGGAGCAGTAGCCAGATACCACCTGGGCTGGGTGTTCATGCCCATCGGCAAACGCCTGGACCGATGCCACTCGGCAGAAGAAGCAGAGGGAGCAGCTGTCGAGCTAGGGATAACCACTTTTGTAGGCCTGTTCAGAGGGCGTATCATCTTAGAAACAGACTGCGTGAGCATTGGAGGACTGCTCCAGCCGACGAAACGGGAGTGCAGATCAGCCTACCGTGCAGTCCTGTCCAATGCCAAGAGGCAGTGCTACCTCTTGAGCACTGCGTTGGTTTTCCCTTGAAGAGGAAAGGGTGATGCAGTAAAGTAGCGTAAGTATTTCCCTCAGTTTTTGAGAACCAAGGTATCAATCCAATAGGAGACCACGCTCAAGTCCCACGCACCTACACAAACAAATAAGAACCTCACAACCAATGCGATAAAGGGGTTGTCAATCCCCCCACGGTCACTTACGAGAGTGAGATCTGATAGAGATGATAAGATAATATTTTTGGTATTTTTATGATAAAGAGTAAAAGCAAAATAAACGGCGATAGAAATAGCTTGTTGACGGGAGATTAATATGATGGAAAATATACCCGGGGGCCATAGGTTTCACTAGTGGCTTCTCTCAAAAGCATAAGTATTACGGTGGGTAAACGGATTACTGTCGAACAATTGATAGAATTGATCATAGTTATGAGAATATCTAGGTATGATCATGTATATAGGCATCACGTCTGTGAAAAGTAGACCGACTCCTGCCTGTATCTACTACTATTACTCCACACATCGACCGCTATCCAGCATGCATCTAGAGTATTAAGTTCATAAGAACGGAGTAACGCTTTAAGCAAGATGACATGATGTAGAGGGATAAACTCATGCAATATGATATAAACCCCATCTTTTTATCCTCGATGGCAACAATACAATACGTGTCGTTTCCCCTACTGTCACTGGGATCGAGCACCGCAAGATTGAACCCAAAGCTAAGCACTTCTCCATTGCAAGAAAGATCAATCTAGTAGGCCAAACCAAACTGATAATTCGAAGAGACTTGCAAAGATAACCAATCATACATAAAAGAATTCAGAGGAGATTCAAATATTGTTCATAGATAATCTTGATCATAAACCCACAATTCATCGGATCTCGACAAACACACCGCAAAAGAAGATTACATCGAATAGATCACCAAGAGAATCGAGGAGAACGTTGTATTGAGATCCAAAGAGAGAGAAGAAGCCATCTAGCTAATAACTATGGACCCAAAGGTCTGAGGTAAACTACTCACACATCATCGAAGAGGCTATGGTGTTGATGTAGAAGCCCTCCGTGATCGATGCCCCCTCAGGCGGAGCGCCGGAAAAGGCCCCAAGATGGGATCTCACGGGTACAGAGAGTTGCGGCGGTGGAAATAGGGTTTTGGCTCCGTATCTGATGTTTCCAGGGTATATGAGTATATATAGGCGAAAGAGGTCGGTCAGGAGAGCTACGAGGGGCCCACGAGGGTGGGGGCGCGCCCGGGGGGCAGGCGCGCTTCCCTGCCTCGTGGCCTCCTCGTTCATTTCTTGACGTCCACTCCAAGTCCTCAGGATCACGTTTGTTCCAAAAATCACGTTCCCGAAGGTTTCATTATGTTTGGACTCCGTTTGATATCCTTTTCCTTCGAAACACCAAAATAGGCAAAAAAAACAGCAATTTGGGTTGGGCCTCCGGTTAATAGGTTAGTCCCAAAAATAATATAAAAGTGTATAATAAAGCCCATTAAACATCCAAAACAGAATATATATTAGCATGGAACAATCAAAAATTATAGATACGTTGGAGACGTATCAGGCAGCTGTCTGCTTTCTCTAGTTCGGAAGTCAGCGTCATCAACTGAAACAAAAACTCTCTGGCTCATGAATTAACAGGCATAGCTAGAAGAACCGGGGACTTTAGTCTGATTGCAAAGATCCCGAATGATGCAATAGCTGTAATGATGAAGGAAATTGTAACCACCATGGTGTAGTTTTCCCCATGGTTCACAAAAAACAAAAACAAAGAGGAAGACATCATACTTAAGTGTTGTTTGTTAGATAACAAAAAATCTGAGAATAACAGAGGTTTGAGGCCGCTTACAAAAAATAGGAAGACATTGAAAGCAAGTGCAATGTATGATTGTACTGTTTAGTTATTGCTAAAAGTGCGTGCACATCATTATATATCAAAAAATCTGAGTACAACAGGGGTTTCAGAGTTTCTGAACTGTAAAGCATATACACATAACATGTATGATCATGTACTAATTGACTACCCAGGTGTTACTTGAGAAGCATACATGCAACAAGAATTGATAGTTTGACCGGATAAGAAGCCATGGCACGACAGGAGTAGTGCTAGCAGCTGGGCGCTCTAGCAGTGACCCCCGAGGATGACGCGCTCACTACCTCGCGGCAGTCGACTACGCCGTCCATTGCCTCGCCGCCTCAGGGCACACGGGGCGTCGCCGTGCACCTCTCTATGGCGTACCTCGAGGACGAGCCCCGGTACTAATTTCTCGTGTGCGCGCATGACCTCAGCGGCTGCGGGCAGGGAGGTGTCGAGGAGCGCAGGGAGCAGACGAGGAGTCAGAGGGAGGCGTGGAGTCATCGGCATCTTAGCCGTACTTCTTCCCGAGCTCGGGGTAGAGTGTTGGAACCGAGGATCAACGAACAATCACAAGAACACGAGGAAACGAATTTTGCTAGGCGACAAACGCCCGCCCCTACGCCGAATGCTGGGGCCTTTTCCTTCCTCTGTATTCACTTGGCTCACCTTGAAGCGGAGCAGTACAAGGGTATTTAATGGCCAGGGGATGCACCACACCCATGCACTAACAAACTCATCTATGCATGCACGCACACACATGCACGATCCATCCACCACGCTACCGGAGCAACTAAGAAGGAAGAGAACAAGCACACACAGAGACAGAGAGAGTGTGTGTGTTTATGTGGATTTACTTTTGTTGCCACATTATCCTGACAGTCGGGCCCCAGCTGTCATAGAGGATTTGGATTTGTTCGGATTCCCTAAAGTAAGACATGGTCTATTTGTTGGGGAACGTAGTAATTCAAAAAAATTCCTACGATCATGCAAGATCTATCTAGGAGAAGCATATCAACGAGCGGGGAGAGTGTGTCCACGTACCCTCGTAGACCAAAAGCGGAAGCGTTTAGTAACGTGGTTGATGTAGTCGAACGTCTTCACGATACAACCGACCAAAGTACCGAACATACGGCACCTCCGTGTTCAGCACACGTTCAGCACGATGATGTCCCTCGAGCTCTCGATCCAGTAGAGGGTCGAGGGAGAGTTCCGTCAGCACGACGGTGTGGCGACGGTGATGATGAAGTTATGATGTCTACTACGCAACTTTATTCTTGTAGGCTCGTGTTGGGCCTCCAAGCGCGGAGTTTTGTAGGACAGTAGCAATTTTCCCTCAAGTGGATGACCTAAGGTTTATCAATCCGTGGGAGGCGTAGGATGAAGATAGTCTCTCTCAAGAAACCCTACAATCAAATACAAGAAATCTCTTATGTCCCCAACACACCCAATACAATGGCAAATTGTATAGGTGCACTAGTTCGGCGAAGAGATGGTGATAAAAGTGTAGTATGGACTGTAGATATGAGTTTTTGTAGTGCGAACAATAAAAAAGAGCAAGGTAGTAAATAGTAAAACGGAGCACAAACGTATTGCAATGATGGAAAATGAGGCCTAGGGTCCGTACTTTCGCTAGTGCAATCTCTCAACAATGCTAATATAATTGGATCATATGAGCATCCCTCAATGTGCAACGAAGAATCACTCCAAAGTTCCTATCTAGTGGAGAACATAAGAATAAATTGTTTGTAGGGTACGAAACCACCTCAAAGCTATTCTTTCTGTTCGATCTATTCAAGAGTTCGTACTAAAATAACACAAAGCTATTCTTTCCGTTCGATATATCCTAGAGTTCGTACTAAAATAACACCAAAGCAAATTCATATTCATAATACTCAATCCAACACAAAGAACTTCAAAGAGTGCCCCAAGATTTCTACCGGAGAAACAAAAATAAGAACGTGCATCAACCCCTATGCATAGATTACCCCAATGTCACCTCGGGAATCCGTGAGTTGAGTGCCAAAACATATATCAAGTGAATCAATACGATACCCCATTGTCACCATGAGTATTCAATTGCAAGACATATATCAAGTGTTCTCAAATCCATAAAAGTATTCAATCCGATAACAACGAAATCTCAAAGGGAAAACTCAATTCATCACAACAAGATAGAGAGGGGAAAACACCATATGATCCAACTATATTAACAAAGCCCGCGATACATCAAGATCGTGACATATCAAGAACATGAGAGAGAGATTAAACACATAACTACTGGTACAAACCCTCAATCCCGAGGGTGGACTACTCCCTCCTCATCGTGGTGGCCGCCGGGATGATGAAGATGGCCACCGGTTATGATCTCCCCCTCCGGCAGGGTGCCGGAACGGGGTCTAGATTGGTTTTCGGTGTCTACAGAGCCTTGCGACGGCGAAACTTCTGATCTAGGGTTATTTCTTATGGTTTCTCTATTTAAAGGATTTTTGGGCATCGGTTTCACGATAAGATGGGCCTCGAGGTGAGCACAACCCACCGGGGCAAGCCAGGCCCACCAGGCGCGCCCTGGTGGGTTGTGCCCTCCTCGTGGCTCTTCTGGCCCTCCCACAAAGCTTCGGGAGTCTCTTTTGTTCCAAAAAATCATCAAAAAGTTTCAGCTCATTTGGAGAACTTTCATTTCTGCACAAAAAACAACACCACGGTAGTTCTGCTGAAAATAGCGTCAGTCCGTGTTAGTTCCAAAAAATGATATAAAGTTGCTATAAAATGATTGTAAAACATCCAAGAATGATAATATAACAGCATGGAACGATCAAAACTTATACATACGTTGGAGACATATCAGCATCCCCAAGCTTAACTCCTGCTCGTCCTCGAGTAGGTAAATGATAAAAACAGAATTTTTGATGTGGAATGCTGCCTAACATATCATCTCATATTCTTTTCTTTTAGCATGGACATTTGGACTTATATATGGTTCATAGCAATAGTCTAGTTTTGACATGAGACTTAAATACTCAAGCATATCAACAAGCAACCATGTCTTTCAAAATATCAACGCTAAAATAAGTTATCCCTAGCCCATCATGCTCAACCATTGATCCATTCATGAAACACACTCACATATTAGCTACACCCAATGCTCAAGTACGATCATAGTGCCTCCTAGTTGGTGCTTTATAAGAGAAAAATTGTATAAAGTAAAAGAAAGGCCCTTCGCAGAGGGAAGTAGGGATTTGTAGAGGTGCCAGAGCTCAAAGGGAAAATTGAGAGATAAAAACATTTTGGGAGGTATACTTTTCCCACCAATGAAAACAACTTAGAGTTCCCCACACTTTCCATGCTAGATATATCATAGGCGGTTCCGAAACAAAAAATAAATTTTATTCCTTTTTCCACCATACTTTCACTATCCATGGCTAACCATATCCACGGGTGCCCTCCATACCAACACTTTCCAAGGAATTTATTATTTGACAACATAAAGCAAATTTATTTTTCATTTCGGGACTGGGCATCCCTAATACCTTTGCCTTACTCTCATGCAATGACAAGTGAATAAACATTCATCGTAAGAATAACACATCTAGCATGGAAAATATCGGCCACCCCTCACAGCCTCGCGAGCGGTACGAGCACACAAAAGAGAAATTTATTTTGGATATTAGAGATGGCACATACAAATTTGCTTAGAACGGTAAGAGAATACCGCACATAGGTAGATATAGTGGACTCATGTGGCAAAACTGGTTTAAAGGTTTTTGGATGCACAAGTAGTGATCATACTTAGTGCAAAATGAAGGCTAGCAAAAGGTCGAGAAGCGACCAACCAAGAAACGAACAATCTCATAAGCGAGCATTGAGCATAATTAACACCGAATAATGCACCACAAGTAGGATGTAATTTCATTGCACAACTATTGACTTTCGTGCTTGCATAGGGAATCACAAACCTTAACACCAATATTCTTACTAAAGCATAATTACTCATCAACATGACTCACATATCACATCATCATATCTCAAAACTATTACAAGGAATCAAGTTTATTTTGTCCAGTGATCTTCATGAAAGTTTTTATTATATCCTTCTTGGATATCTATCACTTTGGAACTAATTTTCATGTGTTACTTTTGATAAGCTCAAACAAATATAAGTGAAGATCATGAGAATAATATTTCTTTCTCTCAAATTAATTTAAGTGAAGCAAGAGAGAATTTCTTAAAAAATACTAAATCACACCGTGCTAAAAAGATATAAGTGAAGCACTAGAGCAATTCCATAGAAAAGAGCTTCGTTGACAGGATGTAAGTGCCGCTTACCTAGCCTCCCTGGCAACTATTTGAGGACTCTATTTTATTTAAAAAACTTTCAGTTCTAAGTATTTAATTAAAACAGCAAGAAAAACAAAATAAAATGACAATCCAAGAATAGCACAACTCATGTGAAGAAGCAAAAACTTAGGCTCAACCGATACTAACCGATAATTGTTGAAGAAAAAAAGGTGGGATGCCTACCGGGGCGTCCCCAAGCTTAGATGCTTGAGACTTCTTGAAATATTATATTGGGGTGCCTTGGGCATCCCCAAGCTTGAGCTTTTGTGTCTCCTTATTTCCTCTCATATCACGGTTTTCCTAAATCTCAAAAGCTTCATCCACACAAAACTCAACAAGAACTCGTGAGATAAGTTAGTATAAACCAATGCAAAAACCTTATCATTATCTACTGTAGCAAATCACAAAAATTATTATTCAACATTGCATACTAAATTCCTCTGCATATTTAATACTCATATCCTCAAATAGAATCATTAAAACAAGCAAACATATGCAAACAATGCAAACATAATAGCAATCTGCCAAAACAGTATAGTCTGTAAAGAATGCAAGAGTATCCATACTTATTCAACTTAAAAAATTATGAAAATTTATCACACTTTAGAAAATTTATTAGATCTTATTGTGCAAAAAGTTTCAACCTTTTATCACATTCTGACTTTTCTGTGGAATTTTTGCAACAGCGATAAACTTTCTGTTTTCAGACAGCAACATGTAGACTTGCAAAATAAGCATGGTAATGGCCATCCTTGACATTTTTATTGAAAATAAAGATGAAAACATTATTATAAATAACAGCAAGCAAATACTAACAAAATAAATTGATGCTCCAAGTAAAGCTCATATCATGTGACGAATGAAAACATAGGTCCAAGTGAGGTTACCGATAATGTTGGAGACGAAAGAGGGGATGCCTTCCGGGGCATCCCCAAGCTTAGTTGCTTGGATTTTCATTGAATATTAACTTGGGGTGCCTTGTGCATCCCCAATCTTAGGGTCTTGTCACTCCTTATTCTTCTCGTATCGATATCTCACCCAAAACTTGAAAACTTCAATCACACAAAACTTAACGGAACTTCATGAGATAGGTTAGTATGATAAAGAGCAAACCATTACACTTTGGTACTGTCAAAGACAAGATTCATAATTGTTTACATATAATTCCTACTGTAGCATATCATTTCCACAATTTATATTGTGCAATATAAGCCATGGAAACTAGAAAACAAGCAAACTATGCATTGAAAACAGAATCTGTCAACAACGGAACAGTCCGTAATGATCTGCAGAATAACCATACTTATGGTACTCCAAAAATTCTGAAAAACTTAGGACCACATGAGAAATTTGTATATTAAACTTCTGCAAAAATAATCAACTCAAAAGCACTCTTCTGTTGAAAATGAGAATTATTTTCGTGAGCACAAAACTTTCTGTTTTTCAGCAAGATCAAATCTACTGTCACCCAATATGATCTCAAAGGATTTACTTGGCACTTTATTGAAACAAAAGCAATAAAACATGAATAATACAGTAGCATAATCATGTGAACACACAAAAATAAGTAGGTAAAAGTGTTCGGTTGTCTCCCAGCAAGCGCTTTTCTTTAGTGCCTTTTAGCTAGGCATGATGATTTCAATGATGCTCACGTAAAAGATAAGAATTGAAACACAAAGAGAGCATCATGAAGCATATGACTAACATATTTAAGTCTAACCCACTTCCTATGCATAAGGATTTTGTGAGCAAACAATTTATGGGAGCAAGAATCAACTAGCATAGGAAGGCAAAACAAGCAAAACTTCTAGATTTTCAACACATAGAGAGGAAACTTGATATTATTCCAATACCTACAAGCATATGTTCCTCTCTCATAATAATTTTCAGTAGAATCATGAATTAATTCAACAATATAGCCATCACATAAAGCATTCTTTTCATGATGCATAAGCATAGAAATTTTATTACTCTCCACATAAGCAAATTTCTTCTCATCAATAGTAGTGGGAGCAAACTCAACAAAATAACTATCATGTGATTGAAAATTAAAATCATGATGACAAGTTTCATGGTTATTCTTATTATTTATAGCATACATGTCATCACCATAATCATCATATGTAGGAACTTTGTTTTCATAATCAATAGCAACCTCTTCCAAAATAGTGGATTCATCATTAAATAAAGTCATGACCTCTCCAAATCCACTCTCATCAATATAATCATCATAAATAGGAGGCATGCTTTCATTATAAATAATTTCCACATCAAAACTTGGGGGACAAAAAATATCATCTTCATCAAACATAGCATCCCCAAGCTTGTAGCTTTGCATATCATTAGTATCATGGATATTCAAAGATTTCATACCAACAACATTGCAATCATGCTCATCATTCAAATATTTTGTGCCAAACATTTTATTGACTTCTTCTTCTAACAACTGAGCACAATTTTCCGATCCATCATTTTCAAGAAAGATATTATAAAGATGATCAACAATATGATGCAACCTCAATTCCATTTTTTCTAGTTTTCTTTTTATAAACCAAACTAGTGATAAAACAAGAAACTAAAAGATTCAATTGCAAGATCTAAAGATATACCTTCAAGCACTCACCTCCCCGGCAACGGCGCCAGAAAAGAGCTTGATGTCTACTACGCAACTTTATTCTTGTAGACTCGTGTTGGGCCTCCAAGCGCAGAGTTTTGTAGGACAGTAGCAATTTTCCCTCAAGTGGATGACCTAAGGTTTATCAATCCGTGGGAGGTGTAGGATGAAGATAGTCTCTCTCAAGCAACCCTGCAATCAAATACAAGAAATCTCTTGTGTCCCCAGCACACCCAATACAATGGAAAATTGGATAGGTGCACTAGTTCGGCGAAGAGATGGTGTTAAAAGTGTAGTATGGACAGTAGATATGAGTTTTTGTAGTGCGAACAATAAAAAACAGCAAGGTAGTAAATAGTAAAACGGAGCACAAATGGTATTGCAATGATGGAAAATGAGGCCTAGGGTCCGTACTTTCGCTAGTGCAATCTCTCAACAATGCTAATATAATTGGATCACATAACCATCCCTCAATGTGCAATGAAGAATCACTCCAAAGTTCCTATCTAGTGGAGAACATAAGAATAAATTGTTTGTAGGGTACGAAACCACCTCAAAGCTATTCTTTCCGTTCGATCTATTCAAGAGTTCGTACTAAAATAACACAAAGCTATTCTTTCCGTTCGATCTATCCTAGAGTTCATACTAAAATAACATCAAAGAAAATTCATATTCATAATACTCAATCCAACACAAAGAACTTCAAAGAGTGCCCCAAGATTTCTACTGGAGAAACAAAGACAAGAACGTGCATCAACCCCTATGCATAGATTACCCCACTGTCACCTCGGGAATCCGCGAGTTAAGTGCCAAAACATATATCAAGTGAATCAATACGATACCCCATTGTCACCACGAGTATTCAATTGCAAGACATATATCAAGTGTTCTCAAATCCATAAAAGTATTCAATCCGACAACTGATACGTCTCCAACGTATCTATAATTTTTTATTGTTCCATGCTATTATATTATCAGTTTTGGATGTTTAATGGGCTTTATTATGCACTTTTATATTATTTTTGGGACTAACCTATTAACCGAAGGCCCAGTGCAAATTGCTGTTTTTTTGCCTATTTCAGTGTTTCGCAGAAAAGGAATATCAAATGGAATCCAAACGGAATGAGACCTTCGCGAGGATCGTTTTTGGAACAAATGCAATCCAGGAGACTTGGAGTGGATGTCAAGGAAGCAATGAGGCGGCCACGAGGCAGGGAGGCACGACCAGGGGGGTAGGCGCGCCCCCCACCCTCGTGGGCCCCTCGTAGCTCCACCGACCTTCTTCTTTTGCCTATATATACTCTTATACCCTGAAAACATCCAGGAGAGCCACGAAACAATTTTTCCACCGCCGCAACCTTCTGTACCCGTGAGATCCCATCTTGGGGCCTTTTCTGGCGCTCCGCCGGAGGGGGAATCGATCACGGAGGGCTTCTACATCAACACCATAGCCACTCCGATGATGTGTGAGTAGTTTACCACAGACCTTCGGGTCCATAGTTATTAGCTACATGGCTTCTTCTCTCTCTTTGGATCTCAATACAAAGTTCTCCTCGATTCTCTTGGAGATCTATTCGATGTAATACTTTTTGCGGTGTGTTTGTCGAGATCCGATGAATTGTGGGTTTGTGATCAAGATTATCTACGAACAATATTTGATTCTTCTCTGAATTCTTATATGCATGATTTGATATCTTTGCAAGTCTCTTCGAATTATCAGTTTGGTTTGGCCTACTAGATTGATCATTATTGCAATGGGAGAAGTGCCTAGCTTTGGGTTCAATCTTGCGGTGTCCTTTCCCAGTGACAGCAGGGGCAGCAAGGCACGTATTGTATTGTTTCCATCGAGGATAAAAAGATGGGGTTTATATCATATTGCTTGAGTTTATCCCTCTACATCATGTCATCTTACCTAATGTGTTACTCTGTTCTTATGAACTTAATACTCTAGATGCATGCTGGATAGCGGTCGATGTGTGGAGTAATAGTAGTAGATGCAGAATCGTTTCGGTCTACTTCACACGGACATGATGCCTATGTTCATGATCATGCCTAGATATTCTCATAACTATGCGCTTTTCTATCAATTGCTTGACAATAATTTGTTCACCCACCGTAGAATTTGCTATCTTGAGAGAAGCCACTAGTGAAACCTATGGCCCCCGGGTCTATTATCCATCATATTAATCTCCCGCCAACGTGCTATTTCTGTCGCCGTTTATTTTGCAATCTTTACTTTTCAATCTATACTAGAAAAATACCAAAAATATTTATCTTATTATCTTTATCAGATCTCACTTTTGCAAGTGGCCGTGAAGGGATTGACAGCCCCTTTATCATGTTGGTTGCAAGGTTCTTGATTGTTTGTGCAAGTACTAGGGATTTACGTGCAGTCTCCTACTGGATTGATACCTTGGTTCTCAAAAACTGAGGGAAATACTTACGCTACTTTGCTGCATCACCCTTTCCTCTTCAAGGAAAACCAAGGCATGCTCAAGAGGTAGCAATAACAACGAAATCTCGAAGGGAAAACTCAATTCATCACAACAAGATAGAGAGGGGAAAACACCATATGATCCAACTATATTAACAAAGCCCGCGATACATCAAGATCGTGACATATCAAGAACATGAGAGAGAGAGAGAGATTAAACACATAGCTACTGGTACAAACCCTCAGCCCCGAGGGTGGACTACCCCCTCCTCATCGTGGTGGCCGCCGGGATGATGAAGATGGCCACCGGTGATGATCTCCCCCTCCGGCAAGGTGCCGGAACAGGGTCTAGATTGGTTTTCAGTGGCTACAGAGCCTTGCGGCGGTGAAACTTCTGATCTAGGGTTATTTCTGATGGTTTCTCTATTTATAGGATTTTTGGGCATCGGTTTCACGATAAGATGGGCCTCGAGGTGAGCACAACCCACCGGGGCAAGCCAGGCCCACTAGGCGCGCCCTGGTGGGTTGTGCCTGAGGGAGTCCTGGATTAGGGGGTCCTCGGACAGCCGGACTATATACTTTAGCCGGACTGTTGGACTATGAAGATACAAGATTGAAGACTTCGTCCCCGTGTCCGGATGGGACTCTCCTTGGGGTGGAAGGAAAGCTTGGCAATACAGATATGTAGATCTCCTCCCTTGTAACCGACTCTGTGTAACCCTAGCCCCCTCCGGTGTCTATATAAACCGGAGGGTTTAGTCCGTAGGACAACAACAATCATACCATAGGCTAGCTTCTAGGGTTTAGCCTCTACGATCTCGTGGTAGATCAACTCTTGTAATACTCATATCATCAAGATCAATCAAGCAGGAAGTAGGGTATTACCTCCATCGAGAGGGCCCGAAAACCTGGGTAAACATCGTGTCCCCCGCCTCCTGTTACCATCCGCCTTAGACGCACAGTTCGGGACCCCCTACCCGAGATCCGCCGGTTTTGACACCGACATTGGTGCTTTCATTGAGAGTTCCACTATACCGTCACCACAAGGCTTGATGGCTCCTTCGATCATCGGCAACGATGCGATCCAGGGTGAGGTTTTCCTCCCCGGACAGATCTTCGTATTCGGTGGCTTCGTACTGTGGGCCAACTCGCTTGGCCATCTGGAGCAGATCGAGAGCTACGCCCCTGGCCATCAGGTCAGGTTTGGAAACTTGAACTATACTGCCGACATCCGCAGAGACTTGATCTTTGACGGATTCGAGCCCATACCAGGTGCGCCGCATAGTCACGACGAGCATGAGTTAGCTCTACCGTCGGACAGTGCTCGGGAGATTACACCTGTGACTACTCCGGCCCTCAAACCAGAGCAGATCGCGTCATCCGAGGACGGGTGGATGGACCCCGCCTTGGAGGCCACACACTCAGTGGCGATAGAGCCGAATACTAACTTCACTGCCTATGAGACCCGTGTTGCCGGATACTTGGATTCGTCCCCGGCCACGGGCTCCGAACCGCCTGCGTCCGTGCCTATCAAATCCGATTGGGCACCGATCATGGAGTTTACCTCCACAGATATCTTTCAGCACTCGCCCTTCGGCGACGTGCTAAACTCGTTGAGGTCTCTCTCTCTGTCAGGAGACCCTTGGCCGAACTATGTCCGGCTAGAGTGGGATGCGGACGATGAAGAAATTCGCTCCCCACCCACCACCCACTTAGTAGCCACTGTCGACGATTTAACCGGCATGCTCGACTTCGGCTCCGAATACATCGACGGCATGGACGACGATGCAGGAGACGAACAGGAACCACCGCCCACAGGGCGCTGGACTACCACCTCATCATATGACATATACATGGTGGACACCCCAAAAGAAGGCGATGGCGATTAGACAGCGGAGGATAATCCCTCCAAAAAGCAATCCAAGCACCGACGTCAGCGGCGCCGCTCTAAGTCTCGCCATAGCAAAAGCAGCGATACCGGCACAAGAGACAATAACGCTCCGGATAGTGCCGAAGACGACGACAATCCCCTCCAGCCAGACCTCGAGCGGGAGGATGAACAAGCTAGCCCTCCAGAACAGGCAGCAGACAGAGAATCGGAGGATGACAATTACATGCCTCTCTCCGAAGACGGGATGAGCCTCGGCGACGAAGAATTTACCGTGCCTGAGGATCCCGTCGAGCAGGAGCGCTTCAAGCGTCGGCTTATAGCCACAGCAAACAGCCTCAAGAAAAAGCAACAACAGCTTCGAGCTGATCAAGATCTGCTAGCGGATAGATGGACTGAAGTCCTGGCGGCCGAGGAATACGAACTCGAACGCCCAACCAAGAGTTACCCAAAGCATAGGTTGCTACCCCAACTCGAGGAGGAAGCATTAAACCTACGTTACCAACGTATGATGCGGCTGATCGGCCACCTCGTGGCCGAGACAGAGGGGCATATCAGCCCGAAGTCCAGCCGGCACCCCGTCGCTAGACAAACAAAAACACCAAGGCACGGGGCAACACGCGGGACCTGCGAGACGTATTGGAAAACAAAGCAGGAGATACAAGATCGATCTACGGATCACGGGGTCGTGCCCCAACGCGTGACAATGATCGTCATGCCGGATACACTAAAAGCAAATCCGGCCGGGCCGAATACAGCAGACAAGACTCGTATGAACTGCGTCGTGACATAGCCCGGCACAGAGGCGCCGCACACCCCCTATGCTTCACCGATGAAGTAATGGATCATGAATTCCCAGAAGGATTCAAACCCGTGAACATTGAATCATACGATGGCACAACAGACCCCGCGGTATGGATCGAGGATTTCTTCCTCCACATCCACATGGCCCGCGGTGACGATCTACATGCCATCAAGTACCTCCCACTAAAACTCAAAGGACCAGCTCGGCATTGGCTGAATAGCCTGCCAGCAAACTCCGTCGGCAGTTGGGAGAATTTGGAAGATGCATTCCTTGACAACTTCCAGGACACTTATGTGCGACCACTAGATGCTGATGACTAGAGCCACATAACCCAACAGCTGGGGAATCGGCCAGGAAATTCTGGACTCGGTTCTTAACTAAAAAGAACCAAATCATCGACTGTCCGGATGCTGAGGCCTTAGCGGCATTTAAACATAACATCCGGGACGAGTGGCTCGCCCGACACCTTGGCCAAGAGAAACCGAAGTCCATGGCAGCCCTCATGACACTCATGACCCACTTTTGCGCGGGCAAGGATAGCTGGCTGGCTCGCAGCAACAACACATCAAGGAATCCTGGCACTTCAAATGCCAAAGATACTAACGGCAGACTACGTCGCAATAGACACAAGCGCCGTAACAACGGCGATAACGCCGAAGACACGGCAGTCAATGCCGGATTTAGTGGCTCTAAATCTGGTCAGCGGAAAAAGCCGTTCAAAAGAAGCAATTCGGGCTTGTCCAGTTTGGACCGCATACTCGATCGCTCGTGTCAAATTCACGGCACCCCCGATAAGCCAGCCAATCACACCAACAGAGAATGCTGGGTGTTCAAGCAGGCCGGCAAGTTGAATGCCGAAAATAAGGACAAGGGGCCGCATAGCGATGACGAGGAGGAGCCTCGACCGCCGAACACAGGAGGACAGAAGAGGTTCCCTCCACAAGTGAAAACGGTGAACATGATATACGCAACCCATATTCCCAAGAGGGAACGGAAGCGTGCACTAAGGGACATCTATGCGATGGAGCCAGTCGCCCCAAAGTTCAACCCATGGTCCTCTTGTCCGATGACCTTCGATCACAGGGACCACCCCACTAGTATCCGTCATGGCGGATCTGCCGCATTGGTCCTCGACCCCCTCATTGACGGATTTCACCTCACTCGAGTCCTTATCGACGGCGGCAGCAGCCTGAACCTGCTCTACCAGGATACAGTGCACAAAATGGGCATAGACCCCTCGAGGATCAAACCCACCAAAACCACCATTAAAGGTGTAATCCCAGGTGTAGAGGCCTGTTGCACGGGCTCAGTCACACTGGAAGTGGTCTTCGGATCTCTGGACAACTTTCGAAGCGAGGAGTTAATCTTCGATATCGTCCCCTTTCGCAGCGGCTATCACGCACTGCTCGGACGAACCGCATTCGCCAGATTCAATGCGGTACCGCATTATGCATACCTCAAACTAAAAATGCCAGGACCACGCGGGGTTATAACAGTTAATGGAAACACAGAGCGCTCGCTCCGCACGGAGGAGCACACTGCGGCCCTCGCAGCAGAAGCACAAAGCAGCCTTATTAGGCAAACCGCCAATTCGGCGACAAAGACCCCGGACACCTTCAAGCGAGTCCGGAGTACCCCGCAGGCGGATCGGCAGGCACATTTTGAGCTTGACTAGCAATTCGGCCTCCGTCCTAGTCCCAGTCAAGTGGTGAAATCTGTGCCACGCGTACGTAACTACGCACTCAAGATACCATGGGCATAGGCGAAGGCACCACTACGGCACGTCCCACAATGCGGCTCAACCGCCCCAGTGGTTGTATACCTTTATCATTTTCTCTCTTTCAGGACCTTACTCTCTGGAAGCCCTTTCCGGCAGTCTAATTGTTGGACTCATCGCGGCAAGGAAATACCAAGGAAGCAAGACGGTCTGACGTACAAGGGAATCCCCAGGTGGTCTCTGATAACGATCAAAATACCTGTTTTACATACTCGTACGCAGCTTGCCCTTGGATAGGACATGTCAAATGATCCTATTTTTTGCTTATTGCACTACTTGTATCCGTACGCTTCGGCGTATTATTAAATAACAATGCATAGTGTTAGCCTATTATTGCATTGCCCTTTCTTTCTTTTTCCTTGTCTGCTTATTTGCGACAATTTGCACCCGTGCATTCTGGCACGAGCAGTGCGCCAGGGGCTTTAGTGTACCCCATAACACGGCGTGAGAAGTCCGAACACTTTCGACAGTGCGGCACCCCGAACTTATAGCATTATATGCATCAGCTCCGAATCATGTCTTGGGTCAATAGTTGGGTTTGCCCGGCTCCCATGTTTTGGTACCTTACGTTCCGCAGTATCGGCTAAGGTAGCACTGGGAGAACTACTGCGATTGTGTCCCGGTTCTTCCGGACGAGCACCTCAGTAGAGAAAGCCGAAAACTGACTGTCATGATGAGGCGAGAGCTGGTCGCTGTTCGAGAGGTCTCAAGTCCTTAAAGACTTTTTCCGCTTCGGGCGAGGAGTCGGCCTTGCCCGACTTAGGCGTATATAGTGCCCCAAATTCGGCCTTCCGAATACTAGGGGCTTCGCCAAAATTTAAAATTGTAGACTTCTATGGCTAAGTGAGAGTGATAAAGCTTTATAGTCCGATTGCCTGGTTCGCTGCGGTGAACACCTCCTTCGAAGGACCCAAAATTGGGATAAAGAGTGCTCATGTTTATCCCGAACACCTCAGTACTAGTTACATGGGGGCAGAAGCCGACGACTGGCCAACTCTCAGATTTTATAAACGGCCGCACAGAAGGTAATATTTTAAATTAACAAGCATTGCATAGCGCAAATGAACTCGTTTCATATTACAGGATCACATGAGTACATTCATTAGAATATTACATCCTTAGCACATTCCTCCGCCATAAGGCAAGCACCCTTCAGGACACTGTTATAATACTTTTCGAGGTGGCGATGCTCCTTGCCCTCCGGCGGCCCCTCCTTCACCAGCTTTTCGGCATCCAGCTTCGCCCAGTGCACCTTCGCCCGGGCAAAAGCCCTGCGCGCACCCTCGATGCAGATGGACCGCTTTATGACTTCAAGCCGTGGGCAGGCGTTCACAAGCCGCCTCACCAGACCGAAGTAGCTACCAGGCAGGGGCTCGCCAGGCCACATCCGGACTATAAGACCCTTCATGGCCTGTTCGGCTGCCTTGTGAAGCTCGACCAGTTGCTTCAGCTGGTCGCTCAAGGGCATTGGGTGTTCGGTCCCAGTATACTGAGACCAGAACAACTTCTCCGTTGAGCTCCCCTCCTCAGCCCGATAGAACTCTGCGGCATCCGACACACTGCGGGGTAGATCTGCGAACGCTCCTGGAGAGCTCCGAACTCGGGTAAGTAAAAGGAAAGTTTCCTTCACATGCTTGCTTTGCATAATGAATGCCTTACCCGCTGCTATCTTCTTAACCGCCTCAATCTCTTGGAGGGCCTTTTGGGCTTCGGCCTTGGCGTTTTGTGCGCTCTCGAGTGCCTTTGCAAGCTCGGACTCCTGCGTCTTAGAGTCACGCTCCAAGGACTTGTACTTCTCGGCAAAGTCCTGGAGCTCTTGCTGCACCTCGCCAACTCGGGCCTCTTGTTTCTCGCGCTCGATGCGCTCCTTGGCCGCTTTGTCTTCGGCCTCAGATAGCGCCTTCTGTAGGGCCGCCACTTCGTTCGTGGCCCCTAGAAAAATTCATGATGATCCTATTATTCTAAAACCAAAATTTTCTTTATCAATATTCAGACGGGGTGTTACTTACCTTTGTTCTCTTCGAGCTGCCTCTTGGTAAGGCCGAGCTCTTCTTTGGACTGTTCAAGGTCCTGCTTCAGTGCGGCGACCTCCGTCGTGCGAGCGGCGGCGGCCAGCAGCGAAGCCTGCTTATCCACATAGACATATTTTGATTAGACTCCTGTGATTATTATTTGATCCTCTGTTCGGCCTTTCTTTGCGAACACCAAACAGAGCATCAAGGGCTACTGTCTATGCTGTAACATTTCCGTACAATTTGATTACTTACCTCAAAGCCTGTTAGGAGGCTGGCACAGGCTTCAGTCAATCCACTTTTGGCGGACTGAACCTTCTTGACCACCGCACTCATGATAGTGCGGTGTTCCTCGTCAATGGAAGCGCCGCGAAGCGCTTCCAGCAAGTTGCCTGATGCCTCTGGATGGACAGAGGCCGTCGGCACGGGCGGCTTGCCCCTCTTAGCGAGGGGTCGCCTGACAGAATCCGGAACCACTGGAGGTTCCGGTGTAGTATTTGGCCGGGGGCTAGACTTGCTGCCCCCACTGCCCATGGGAGTCTTGCCCCTCCTGCGCCCAGCGTCTGGAGTGTCGCTTTGGGGCACCTCCGGAACTGTCTCCCCTTGGTTCAGTGCCCTTTGGGACAACACCTCGGTGTCGTCCATAGGGTGGGGAGAGGAGGCGGTCGGGAGTGAATCGCTCTTCATCTCCGACGAGCCCAAAGACTCCTCCGAAGAGGATACGTCGATATGAGCTCTGGAGGGGCTGCATGATCATGTTCGACGTGGTAAGAAGCAATAAAATAAAACATACCAAGAACTATTACGGTATCCGGATACTTACGACTTCGCCAGGGGCTTGTCCCTGGGCAACCACTCATCGTCGCTAAAAGCGGCTGGTGTGGAGCAGTCCGGAAGGAGGGTCCTTCCCTTCTTGGACCCTTCGGCCTCCCCAGATGGGGCGGCCTTCCTTTTCTTGTCTCCCCCGGCTGGGGGGAGAGCTTTCCTCTTCCTCCTCCTCGTTTTCGTGGGAGGAGTGCGCCTCGGTGTTTTCAGACGAGGAGTCTGATATAACCTTGCGCCGGAGACCCTTCCTGGTCCCCGTGGCCTTCTTCTTGGCCTTCTTCTCTGGCACCTCATAAGGCGCCGGAACCAGCATCTTCGTTAGGAGGGCATCTGCTGGATCTTCGGGCAGGGGGCTGGACAATCGATCTGCTCCACTGTCGCTACCCAGTCCTGTTAAATGGCGTAGGGACTTAGATCCCGTGCGTGGTCGAACTGGGGAAAAGAACATCTTATGAGATATAAAAAATAACCGGATTGGCAGGGCACTTTGCGCTGAGTCCGCGGTCCTCGGTAAGGGGAGGAGGTACCTCGGCGCCCTTGAACAGCACCTTTCAGACATCCTTGTGCGTCGTGTCGAAGAGCTCTCGCAGCGTCTGGTGCTCGGCCGGGTCGAACTCCCACAAATTGAACACCCGTCTTTGACACGGGAGGATCCGGCGGAAGAGCATGACTTGGACCACGTTGAAAAGCTTGATTTTCTTGCTCATCATGTTTTTGACGCAGGTCTGGAGTCCGGTCAGTTCTACCGAGGAACCCCAGGATAGGCCCTTCTCTTTCCAGGAGGTGAGCCGCATGGGGATTCCGGATCAAAATTCGGGGGCCGCCACCCAGTTGGTGTCGCGCGGCTCGGTGATGTAGAACCACCCCGATTGCCACCCCTTTACGGTCTCCACATATATAGGAGCCTTCGAGCCAGGTGACGTTGGCCATTTTGCCCACCATGGCGCCTCCGCACTCCGCCTGCTGGCCGACCACCACCTTCGGTTTGACGTTCAAGGTCTTCAGCCACACGCCGAAGTGGGGCTTGATGCGGAGGAAGGCCTCGCACACGACGATGAACACCGAGATGTTGAGGATGAAATTGGGGGCCAGATCGTGAAAGTCCAGCCCGTAGTAGAACATGAGCCCGCGGACAAACGGGTGGAGAGGAAATCCCAGTCCGCGGACAAAGTGGGTAAGAAATACCACCCTCTCATGGGGTTCGGGAGTAGGGACGATCTGCCCCGCATCTAGTAGCCGGTGCGCGATATCCGCGGCCAGGTATCCGGCTCCCCGGAGCTTTGTGATGTCCTCCTCCATAACGGAGGAGACCATCCACTTGCCTCCTGCTCCGGACATGCTTGGAGTGGTTTTGAGGAGGAAACGCGAACTTGGGCGCTGGAGCTCGAGTGTGCGAGAATGGATGAGCAATGAGGAAGAGGGCGTGGGTGAAAAAGATGAATCCTTGTTTCTTTATAAAGGCGGAAGAAACTATGCGCCTCCCCACCTGCCTTGTAAACTCGCTTATTCCCCAAGCGCCGTAATTGATGGCGCGGTTGGATTACCCACACCCGTATTGATGAGAATCCCGTGATAAGGGGGACACGATCTCTGCTTCGACAAGACATGCCAAGAAAACCGCCTCGCAATATGTGCAGTGGCTGGTTGAGAAAAACGGTTTGAATAATGACCGGGCCGTGGTGTGATGTCATGCCACATAATATGTCAGCAGATTGGATTTGTGGAAATATTATTATTCTCTCTACGGTGGTATGTGGAATTTGTTTTGCAGAGCCGGACACTATCCTTGTGTTCAAAATCTTCTATGGAGTATTCGGAGGAGGAACCCGCCTTGCAATGCCGAAGACAATCTGCGCGCCGGACTCATCGTCATTGAAGCCTAGTTCAGGGGCTACTGAGGGAGTCCTGGATTATGGGGGTCCTCGGACAGCCGGACTATATACTTTAGTCGGACTGTTGGACTATGAAGATACAAGATTGAAGACTTCGTCCCGTGTCCGGATGGGACTCTCCTTGGCGTGGAAGGCAAGCTTGGCAATACGGATATGTAGATCTCCTCCCTTGTAACCGACTCTGTGTAACCCTAGCCCCCTCCGGTGTCTATATAAACCGAAGGGTTTAGTCCGTAGGACAACAACAATCATACCATAGGCTAGCTTCTAGGGTTTAGCCTCTACGATCTCGTGGTAGATCAACTCTTGTAATACTCATGTCATCAAGATCAATCAAGCAGGAAGTAGGATATTACCTCCATCGAGAGGGCCCGAACCTGGGTAAACAACGTGTCCCCCGCCTCCTGTTACCATCCGCCTTAGACGCACAGTTCGGGACCCCCTACCCGAGATCCGCCGGTTTTGACACCGACAGTGCCCTCCTCGTGGCTCTTCTGGCCCTCCCACGAAGCTTCGGGGGTCTATTTTGTTCCAAAAAAAATCGTCAAAAAGTTTCAGCTCATTTGGAGAACTTTCATTTCTGCACAAAAAACAACACCACGGTAGTTCTGCTGAAAACAACGTCAGTCCGGGTTAGTTCCAAAAAAGATATAAAGTTGCTATAAAATGATTGTAAAACATCCAAGAATGATAATATAACAGCATGGAACAATCAAAAATTATAGATATGTTTGAGACGTATCAAGTTACCGGCGCAGGGCTTCGCCTAAGCACTACGACGGCATGACCGAGGTGTTAAACTATGGAGGGGG
>NC_057802.1:468573844-468583348 GCF_018294505.1 Triticum aestivum | reverse complement strand
ATGGAGGGAGAGATGTCGGCCCCCTAGGGGCGCGCCAAGTGTGGGGAGTCCTACTAGGACTCCCAAGTCCTAGTATGATTCCCCTTTCCTTTCCGTAGTAGGAGAGAGGGAAAGAGGGAAAGAGAGAGGGAGTAGGAAAGGGCGAGGGGGGGCGCCGCCCTCTCCCCTAGTCCAAATCGGACTCCATGGGGGGGCCACCTCCCCTTGGCCTGCCTCCACTTCTCCACTAAGGCCCAATTCTTCCCCGGGGGGTTCCGGTAACCTCCCGGTACTCCGAAAAATACCTAAATCACTCCGGAACCATTCCGGTGTCCGAATATAACCTTCCAATATATCAATCTTGATCTCTCGACCATTTCGAGACTCCTCGTCATATTCGTGATCTCATCCGGGACTGCGAACAAACTTCGGTCATCAAATCACATAACTCATAATACAAATCCTACCGTGACTGGCTCACTTGCTTGAAGGACTAATGAAAACACGTCGAACTCCTGAAAGTAAACAACACGGTTATTACAAAACTTGGATTCCAGATTACAACACTATAGGCAATGAACCACCACTAACGGCCCATAACGTCATCAAACGTTAAGCGTGCGGACCCTACGGGTTCGAGAACTATGTAGACATGACCGAGAAACATCTCCGGTCAATAACCAATAGCGGAACCTAGATGCTCATATCGGCTCCTACATATTCTACGAAGATCTTTATCGGTCAAACCACATAACAACATACGTCATTCCCTTTGTCATCGTTATGTTACTTGCCCGAGATTCGATCGTCGGTATCACCATACCTAGTTCAATCTCGTTACCGGCAAGTCTCTTTACTCGTTCCGTAATGCATCATCCCGCAACTAACCCATTACACATTGCTTGCAAGGCTTATAGTGATGTGCATTACTGAGAGGGCCCAAAGATACCTCTCCGGTATATGGAATAACAAATCCTAATCTTGATCTATACCAACTCAACAAACACCTTCGGAGACACCTGTAGAGCATCTTTATAATCACCCAGTTACGTTGTGACGTTTGATAGCACACAAGGTGTTCCTCTGGTATTATGGAGTTGCATAATCTCATAGTCAGAGGAACATGTATAAGTCATGAAGAAAGCAATAGCAATAAAACTAAACGATCATAGTGCTAAGCTAACGGATGGGTCTTGTCCATCACATCATTCTCTAATGATGTGATATCGTTCATGACAACACATATCTATGGCTAGGAAACTTAACCATCTTTGATTAACGAGCTAGTCAAGTAGAGCCATACTAGGGACACTCTGTTTTGTCTATGTATTCACACATGTACTAAGTTTCCGGTTAATACAATTCTAGCATGAATAATAAACATTTATCATGATATAAGGAAATATAAATAACAACTTTATTATTGCCTCTAGGGCATATTTCCTTCAGTCTCCCACTTGCACTAGAGTCAATAATCTAGATTACATAGTAATTATTCTAACACCCATGGAGTCTTGGTGCTGATCATGTTTTGCTCGTGGAAGAGGCTTAGTCAACGGGTCTCCAATATTCAGATCCGTATGTATTTGCAAATCTCTATGTCTCCCTCCTTGACTTGATCGCGGATGGAATTGAAGCGTCTTTTGATGTGTTTGGTTCTCTTGTGAAATCTGGATTCCTTCGCCAAGGCTATGGCTCCAGTATTGTCACAAAAGATTTTCATTGGACCCGATGCACTAGGTATTACACCTAGATCGGATATGAACTCCTTCATCCAGACTCCTTCATTTGCTGCTCCCGAAGCAGTTATGTACTCTGCTTCACACTTAGATCCCGCCACAATGCTCTGCTTGGAATTGCACCAACTGACAGCTCCACCATTCAATATAAATATGTATCCGGTTTGTGACTTAGAGTCATCCGGATTAGTGTCAAAGCTTGCATCGACGTAACCATTTACGACAAGCTCTTTGTCACCTCCATAAACGAGAAATATATCCTTAGTCCTTTTCAGGTATTTCAGGATGTTCTTGACCGCTGTCCGGTGATCCACTCCTGGATTACTTTGGCACCTCCTTGCCAAACTTATAGCAAGGCACACATCAGGTCTGGTACACAGCATTGCATACATGATAGAACCTATGGCTGAGGCATAGGGAATGACTTTCATTTTCTCTCTATCTTCTGTAGTGGTCGGGCATTGAGTCTGACTCAACTTCACACCTTGTAACACAGGAAAGAACTCTTTCTTTGACTCATCCATTTTGAACTTCTTCAAAACTTTATCAAGGTATGTGCTTTGTGAAAGTCCAATTAAGCGTCTTGATCTATCTCTATAGATCTTGATAAATTAGAAACTATAAGCAGCTTCACCGACGTCTTTCATTGAAAAATTCTTATTCAAGTATCCTCTTGTGCTATTCAGAAATTTGGTATCATTTCCAATCAACAATATGTCATCCACATATAATATTAGAAATGCTACAGAGCTCCCACTCACTTTCTTGTAAATAGAGGCTTCTCCAAAACTCTGTATAAAACCATATGCTTTGATCACACTATCAAAGCGTATATTCCAACTCCGAGAGGCTTGCACTGGCCAATTCATAAATGGATCGCTGGAGCTTGCACACTTTGTTAGCAACTTTAGGATCGACAAAACCTTCTGGTTGCATCATATACAACTCTTCTTTAAGATATCCATTAAGGAATGCAGTTTTGACATCCATTTGCCAAATTTCATAATCATAAAATGCAATTGCTAAAATGATTCAGACAGACTTAAGCATCGCTACGAGTGAGAAGGTCTCATCGTAGTCAACTCCATGAACTTGTCGAAAACCTTTCGCAATAAGTCGAGCTTTGTAGACAGTAACATTACGTCAGCGTCAGTCTTCTTCTTGAAGATCCATTTATTCTCTATGGCTTGTCGATCATCAAGCAAGTCAACCAAAGTCCATACTTTGTTCTCATACATGGATCCCATCTCAGATTTCATGGCCTCAAGCCATTTCGCGGAATCTGGGCTCATCATCGCTTCCTCATAGTTCATAGGTTTGTCATGGTCAAGTACATGACCTCCAGAACAGGATTACCGTACCACTCTGGTGCGGATCGTACTCTGGTTGACCTACGAGGTTCGGTAGTAACTTGATCTGAAATTTCATGATCATCGTCATTAGCTTCCTCACTAATTCGTGTAGTAATCACTGGAACTGATTTCTGTGATGAACTTTCCAATTCGGGAGAAGGTACAATTACCTCATCAAGTTCTACTTTCCTCCCACTCACTTCTTTCGAGAGAAACTCCTTCTCTAGAAAGGATCCATTCTTAGCAACGAATATCTTGCCTTCGGATCTGTGATAGAAGGTGCACCCAACAGTCTCCTTTGGGTATCCTATGAAGACACATCTCTCCGATTTGGGTTCGAGCTTATCAGGTTGAAGCTTTTTCACATAAGCATCGCAGCCCCAAACATTAAGAAACGATAGCTTAGGTTTCTTGCCAAACCATAGTTCATATGGTGTCATCTCAATGGATTTAGATGGTGCCCTATTTAACGTGAATGCAGCCGTCTCTAAAGCATAACCCCAAAATGATAGCGGTAAATCAGTAAGAGACATCATAGATCGCACCATATCTAATAAAGTAAGGTTACGACGTTTGGACACACCATTACGCTGTGGTGTTCCAGGTGGCGTGATTTGCGAAAGTATTCCACAACCATTATTCTCTGATTTAAATGAATAACCGTCTCGCATCAAATAAGATCCAAATATAATGTTCATGCTCAACGCGGGCACTAAATAACAATTATTCAGGTGTAAAACTAATCCCGACGGTAGATGTAGAGGTAGCATGCCGACGGCAATCACATCGACTTTGGAACCATTTCCCACGCGCATCGTCACCTCGTCCTTAGCCAATCTTCGTTTAATTCGTAGCTCCTATTTCGAGTTGCAAATATGAGCAACAGAACCAGTATCAAATACCCAGGCGCTACTACGAGCATTAGAAAGGTACACATCAATAACATGTATATCAAATATACCTTTCACTTTGCCATCCTTCTTACCCGCCAAATACTTGGGGCAGTTCCGCTTCCAGTGTCCAGTCCCTTTGCAGTAGAAGCACTCAGTCTCAGGCTTAGGTCCAGACTTGGGCTTCTTCACTTGAGCAGCAACTTGCTTGCCGTTCTTCTTGAAGTTCCCCTTCTTCCCTTTGCCATTTTTCTTGAAACTAGTGGTCTTGTTAACCATCAACACTTGATGCTCCTTCTTGATTTCTACCTCCGCAGCCTTTAGCATCGCGAAGAGCTCGGGAATCGTCTTTTCCATCCCTTGCATATTATAGTTCATCACGAAGCCTTTATAGCTTGGTGGCAGTGATTGAAGAACTCTGTCAATGACACTATCATCAGGAAGATTAACTCTCGGCTGAGTCAAGTGGTTATGGTACCCAGACATTCTGAGTATGTGTTCACTGACAGAACTATTCTCCTCCATCTTGCAGCTATAGAACTTGTTGGAGACTTCATATCTCTCAACTCGGGCATTTTCTTGAAATATTAACTTCAACTCCTGGAACATCTCATATGCTCCATGACGTTCAAAACGTCTTTGAAGTCCCGGTTCTAAGCCGTAAAGCATGGCACACTGAACTATTGAGTAGTCATCAGCTTTGCTCTGCCAAACATTCATAACGTCCGGAGTTGCTCCTGCAGCAGGTCTTGCACCTAGCGGTGCTTCCAAGACGTAATTCTTCTGTGCAACAATGAGGATAATCCTCAAGTTACGGACCTAGTCCGTGTAGTTGCTACCATCATCTTTCAACTTAGCTTTCTCTAGGAATGCATTAAAATTCAAAGGAATGGTAGCACGGGCCATTGATCTATAACAACATAGACATGCAAAAACTATCAGGTACTAAGTTCATGATAAATTAAAGTTCAATTAATTATATTACTTAAGAACTCCCACTTAGATAGACATCCCTCTAGTCATCTAAATGATCACGTGATCCATATCAACTAAACCATGTCCGATCATCACGTGAGATGGAGTAGTTTTCAATGGCGAACATCACTATGTTGATCATATCTACTATATGATTCACATTCAAACTTTCGGTCTCAGTGTTCCGAGGCCATATCTGCATATGCTAGGCTCGTCAAGTTTAACCTGAGTATTCTGCGTGTGCAAAACTGGCTTGCACCCGTTGTATGTGAACGTAGAGCTTATCACACCCGATCATCACGTGGTGTCTCAGCACGACGAACTGTAGCAACGGTGCATACTCAGGGAGAACACTTATAATGCTACCGCCGTACTAAGCAAAATAAGAAGCATAAAGGATAAACATCACATGTAATCAAAATATGTGACATGATATGGCCATCATCATCTTGTGCCTTTGATCTCCATCTCCAAAGCATCGTCATGATCTCCATCGTCACTGGCTTGACACCTTGATCTCCATCGTAGTATCGTTGCCGTCTCGCCAACTATTGCTTCTACGACTATCGCTACCGCTTAGAGATAGCAATTACATGGCGATTGCATTTCATACAATAAAGCGACAACGATAAGGCTCCTGCCAGTTGCCGATAACTTTTACAAAACATGATCATCTCATACAACAATTTATATCTCATCGCGTCTTGACCATATCACATCACAACATGCCCAGCAAAAACAAGTTAGACGTCCTCTACTTTGTTGTTGCAAGTTTTACGTGGTTGCTACGGGCTTCTAGCAAGAACCGTTCTCACCTACGCATCAAAACCACACTGATTTTTTGTCAAGTGTGTTGTTTTAACCTTCAACAAGGACCGGCCGTAGTCAAACTCGATTCAACTAAAGTTGGAGAAACAGACACCCGCCAGCCACCTGTGTGCGGAACACGTCAGTAGAACCAGTCTCATGAACACGCCGCTTCATCCAACAATACCGCCGAATCAAAGTAAGACGTTGGTGGTAAGCAGTATGACTATTATCGCCCACAACTCTTTGTGTTCTACTCGTGCATATATCATCTACGCATAGACCTGGCTCGGATGCCACTGTTGGGGAACGTAGTAATTCAAAAAAATCCTACGATCACGCAAGATCTATCTAGGAGAAGCATAGCAACGAGCGGGGAGAGTGTGTCCATGTACCCTCGTAGACCGAAAGCGGAAGCGTTTAGTATCGCAGTTGATGTAGTCGAACGTCTTCATGATCCAACCGATCCAAGTACCGAACGTACGGCACCTCCATGTTCAGCACACGTTCAGCACAATGACGTCCCTCGAGCTCTTGATCCAGTAGAGCGTCGAGGGAGAGTTTCGTCAGCACGACGGTGTGGCAACGGTGATGATGAAGTTACCAGCGCAGGGCTTCGCCTAAGCACTACGACGATATGACCGAGGTGTTAAACTGTGGAGGGGGGCACTGCACACGGCTAAGAGATTGTCTGTTGTGCTTTGCCCCCCCCCCCCCGCCTCCGTATATAAAGGAGGGAGGGAGAGAGGCCGGCCCCCTAGGGGCGCGCCAAGTGTGGGGAGTCCTACTAGGACTCCCAAGTCCTAGTAGGATTCCCCTTTCCTTTCTGGAGTAGGAGAGAGGGAAAGAGGGAAAGAGAGAGGGAGTAGGAATGGGCAAGGGGGCTCCGCCACCTCCCCTAGTCCAAATCAGACTCCATGGGGGGCGCGCCACCTCCCCTTGGCCTGCCTCCTCTTCTCCACTAAAGCCCACTAAGACCCAATACTTCCCCGGGGGGTTCCGGTAACCTCCCGGTACTCCGAAAAATACCCGAATCACTCCGGACCATTCTGGTGTCCGAATATAACCTTCCAATATATAAATCTTTACCTATCGACCATTTCGAGACTCCTCGTCATGTCCGTGATCTCATCCGGGACTCCGAACAAACTTCGGTCATCAAATCACATAACTCATAATGCAAATCATCATCGAACGTTAAGCGTGTGGACCCTACGGGTTCGAGAACTATGTAGACATGACCAAGACACATCTCCGGTCAATAACCAATAGCGGAACCTGGATACTCATGTCGGCTCCTACATATTCTACGAAGATCTTTATCGGTCAAACCGCATAACAACATACGTCATTCCCTTTGTCATCGGTATGTTACTTGCCCGAGATTCGATTGTCGGTATCACCATACCTAGTTCAATCTCGTTACCGGCAAGTCTCTTTACTCGTTCCATGATGCATCATCCAGCAACTGACCCACTAGTCACATTGCTTCCAAGGCTTATAGTGATGTGCATTACCGAGGGGGGCCAGAGATACCTCTCCGATATACGGAGTGACAAATCCTAATCTTGATCTATGCCAACTCAACAAACACCTTCGGAGACACTTGTAGAGCATCTTTATAATCACCCAGTTACGTTGTGACGTTTGATAGCACACAAGGTGTTCCTCCGGTATTCAGGAGTTGCATAATCTCATAGTCAAAGGAACGTGTATAAGTCATAAAGAAAGCAATAGCAATAAAACTAAACGATCATAATGCTAAGCTAATGGATGGGTCTTGTCCATCACATCATTCTCTAATGATGTGATCCCGTTCATCAAATGACAACACATGTCTATGGTCAGGAAACTTAACCATCTTTGATTAACGAGCTAGTCAAGTAGAGGCATACTAGGGACACTCTGTTTGTCTATGTATTCACACATGTACTAAGTTTCTGGTTAATTCAATTCTAGCATGAATAATAAACATTTATCATGATATAAGGAAATATAAATAACTACTTTATTATTGCCTCTAGGGCATATTTCCTTCACTGTTCTCAAGATCCCAAAGTCCGCAGTTAAGGAAAGCCCCTTCTTCATAAGATCAAATCGGACCGGAACATTGACTGCTCGTTCAATGCTATGTGCAAAGTTTAGCGTTGTGTTCGGTGGTTTTTGTCAAAAAAAAGAGAAAAATTATGATTTTCTGCTAATAACGTCAAAGATTGTGGTGGTTTTATGCTTTTTACTCTGTGAGAGGAAGTTACCTCGAAAGCATCTTCACCCGTCTTATCGTCCCCGATATAGATGGGGACGATCTCAAAACTGCCCAGCTGAAATTTTTGAAGTGTAGTTTCTGGAGTAGATAGCGCATTGTATCACCCTTGTCCCGCTTGATGTCCAGATGAAACTCCGTAATCGACATACAGACTTAAATATAGGTAAATGATCCACATGATGAATACAATAAAGATTAGATTGTTGATCAATCGGAACTACTTGCACCGAAACGCATAACACGTTGTTCTTGACTCTGGCGTTGTGATTTGTGCTAGTTGCGCTTTTAGGGCATGGTAGCCTATTTCGCAAACAATCATTAGCTTCATGACAATCAGATAAGTTAGGATGGCGGAGCTAGCCAGGGGGGCAATGCCCCCCCCCCCAACTGGTTTGTAAGTATTGGTTTCATAGCCCTACAATTAGCATAATTTACCAAAATTCGAAGAAAAAAAATAAGAATCCACATTTAGGATTTACATAGAGTTAAAAGTCAAACAAATTACCATCTTGATCTCCATCCCACGACTGCTAGAATAGTGTAGCTCATCTAGAAGTACAAATGCCTTCACCCGAACACAAATGGTAAAACTCATCAGGTTTATTCACGTAAGAAAGACTTATTGGCCCATTATTAATGATGAAAAAATAGACGCAGTTAGATGGTTTGACAGAAAAAACTCACCATGTGTGACTTGAGAGCATCAAAGCACCCTTCGCCAGTCTCAACGTTCTGGTTGCTCACTACTCCTATTTGAATTTGTATATGAATAATATGAAGTAGATGTTTTCAACTTAATAGGAAACAAAACCAGTATACCACTTATGGAAAGATTTATTATTCTTTCTCCTCCAGAAAAACACAAAGGCAAGTGCTAGGGTGATGACCAGTAGACTCACTACTACTGCCACTACAACAAAAATAATCTTCACTTTCTTCTTGTTTCCTGCATACAGTAGGCGTACACTTTATAAGTTAGTTGAAACTATTGTCTATCAATGACATTCAAATTTTGTCGTACATTGCTGAGTCACCTTTCACTGGCACTACAAGGGAAAACGGGGGATTATCAGCATGGGATGACTAGTGAAGAAATGATACAGCTCAAAGTCGTAACTCAATCAAGTCGTAGGTAGACACCAAATTATGGAGACACATGCCACACTCGGCATGTGCCATTTCTTCTATACATTGTGTTAGGCCTTGTAGCTATTTTCATCTGCATCGATCTGCTACAAGGCAGTAGCAAGTCCGCCTGAAGAGTTTGCTATCATGTTGGCAATGATGAGTGCATTGACATCCATCGCAAACTGCGAAGTGTTCTTCGGCATGCCAGAACTGCCAACCTTTGTTGCTATCATGTTCTGACCGTTCTTGACATCTGATCTTCAACTGAGTGTCTTGTTGGAGAAGTGATCCATTGTATATATATAGGTAAAATACACCAAGTAGATATAACTATATGATCATAAAACACTAATGAATAAATACAATGT
>NC_057802.1:468543517-468573602 GCF_018294505.1 Triticum aestivum | reverse complement strand
AAGGTGGGAAGGGCCGAAGGGGGCCATGTGCATTTATTAGTGCTGACATTATATCTATACATCACATTTTTAGTAATGTATTTAAATATATAAATGTATTGGGCCCTGCTGGTTTCTTCACTCTCATTTCGTGCACTATTGTACAATTTTGAAGCAATGATAAATAATTCAAATATGGAGGTCCACGTGGCCAATCAGAAGATGGGTTTCTTTCTGCAATTTGTCTCCAAGGAGTTAAGCAATCTAACTTTGAGATGTTGTGGCTACATATGGTGGTTATTTTTCTTGAACTAGAAATGTAGATGTTAACTATGGGCTTGGTGTGCAGGGCCTTTTTTGCTCTAGTACGCCAACTTTTCAGCAAGTGCAAGTCCAGTGTAGTATAGAAAAGATACGGAGGAAGTCTAAGAAATTCTGGTAGCCTGAGATGGCAGGAACTGCATGATTCAATTTAGACCAAGATAGATTATGCGTGGAATTCAAATATAAAGCGATTGCTTCAGTACTGTAGTAACAAGAGTCTAGATTGTCTCCTAATCAATAAGTAAAACTCCCGGAAAGTATGTGTAGTGTTACTCAAATTTTAAATATCAAAATTCTACAAAAATCCTACACATGATTATGCTAGTGTTTTGCAAACATTTCAACCTTGCCAACACACCAACTATAAAATTGGCCCGATATGGGTCGACCCTGACCTCGGGCGCTCGTTTAGCCAACTTGTTTGTAGCAAATGAGCATTTTCAGGTTCTTTGACTTTAAACTGTAAAGGGGATACTTGACAAGTTTTGTGAAAGTTTGCTTTTCATCATGTCATCTTCGTCTTCCACGGTAGCAAATTTTTGGTCTGTCAATCAGAACAGTTTTGCATCCTAGAAACCACATAAACCACGAGCTTAAGTGCATGAGCCGGTTAAGTACTAGTTAAGTAACATAATAAATTGATGTAAACCATAAGAAAAAAGCTAATTAAACATAGTTGGTCCACAGTTCCTAAAACTGAAAACATAGTTGGTCCACGACTGCTGATCAAAAGATGTCTTGGACTATTTGTTACATGTACTGGTTGGGGAAGCTCAAGATGATGTTCAAAACATGTACGCTTCGGCCGGCGTGCCATGGTGGGGCGGCCGGCTGTTCGGGGCTGTGGTGGTCCGATCCAGATCTGATGGTCTGCTCCTCCGTCCGGCTGTTCTCACGGGCGGCGCGGGCTGAGGCGGCATGGTCTAGTCATCTTCGGCAGTCCTTGGGTGCTGGAGGTGGCCGGAACGGGGGCGTGCCTTGGTGGGGCGGCCGGCGGCGTCTGCGGGTGGGGTGGCCTCTTCTAGTGGTGCAGGTTGGTATGTCGGCGTGGGGCTCCCCCTAGGGGTCCCGCGTGGATGTGGGCTGCCACGGCGTCGTGGTGGCTCATGGCGGTGGTTTGGGTCGTTCACGGCGGCGGTTGGACATCTCCGGCGTCGGCCCGTCGGTGTGCGGCCTGTGTCGACCTTCGATCCTTCTTCTCGCTCGTCCGTCCGCTATCTCCGTCGATGGTTGGCCCTCCCCCAGTTGCGGTCTATCACTCGTCTCGCACCCGGCAGCATGACCAAGCTCGTCTCGCGCCCGGCAGTAGGACTGACCTTGTCTCGTGCCCGGCAGCAAGACCGAGCTCGTCTCGCGCCCGCCAGTAGGACCATGCTCCTCTCACGCCCGGCAGCAGGACCGAGCTCGTCTCGCGCCCGGTGCCGCGGGACGGGGTGATGGAGGCCAGTTTTGGTCGGCCTATTGGGTCTCGGCACTGGGGGCAGCCCAGGGGTGTGAAAGGTGGTCCTTTCCGCTCGTGTCTTTGGTTGGGGTAGCAGCGGATCTCAGGTGAGGGGGTGTCAAGGTCTTGGATGCCGGAGCGGCGGCCCTGGTGGTGGGTCCGTGGGTCTCATGGGCAGACCCCGTGGCTTGGTGCTGCCCGGTTGCCACGGTCGTGTGGGCGGCCTGGTAGCCGGGGTGTGGCGTTCGGTGGCGGTGAGTGGTGGCCGGGGTGAAAACCTACTCTATCTTTGGACGGAACGCGGCGGCGAAGCTCGTTCCCTTCTCAAAGGCGTTGTCGCGGCTCTCATTGCCCGTCGTGTTGCTCCAGGTGAAACTCTGATCTTCAGATCAGGCGGTGGCGGCGCTCCAGTGTCGTCCTCTTCCTGAAGGCGCCGCCTTGAAGCCCATGGTTCGTCATATGCGACTTCACCTCTTTGCGTAGTGCTAGGGATGGTGTTGCTGCCCTCGGCGTCTATGTATCCTGCCTTGGGTGTGTGTGCATTTGTTGTGGGGGTGTGCGTTTATACCGGGTGCTGTTGACCATTGTTTTATATATAAAGGGGGGACGAAAGCCTTTTTCGGTAAACATGTATGCGTGAGTTCTGCTTGTGGATATCAGACATGTTCTGCTTACTTCTTGTCTGCCTGACTTGTATCCTTGTGGTTATGAATTCCTCATCTCCTTCCTTTTGGATCCAATGTTTCTCTGGGCACGCTCATTATTATATGGGTTAGCTGTCACTCTGTGCTACTGAGGAGTCGATACAGGATTCACGCAACGGTTGGTCGTGGCTCTTTCACCTAGTTCTGAACCAACTTCATGTGTACGCATCAGCAAAAGCCATTCTTCCTGGTTTATGTAACGCTTAACCATGGGTCTTGCACTTAGTTTTGAACGAACTTCATGTGTACACAGCAGCGTAAGTACTTCATTTGGTCGGCGGGATCATGAGAGAAGTTTACGTCATGAGCATGTCTGAAGGCACTTGGAATGCACCCGAGCTCTAGCACATCAATTGTTTTAGCTGTATTATCAGATCTATCAAATGGATCTTTGACCTAAACCAAAAAGAATAGCAATACAGAACATACTGATGAGGTGTCAAATTGATGCTACAATTTCCACCAAATGCACTAAGAAGAAAATAGTTACAAACCAGCAGTGATATTTTGATCTCATTAGGGGTTTGTTTTGGCTGACCAGTGTAAGTGGATACATCGCTAGGGATCGTCCAGCAAAACTGCAAATAGAGTATAAGCCTGCATGTTAAGATTTTTGTAATCTCGGGTTATGATGATGATAGTCGATTCCTTTTGGCATAATCGATGTTACATTCTTTTTCAAGTGTAAAACATTCATACAAAATTTCATTACGATACTGCATGTACGTACATACTACAAATAGCAGATTTCACCCGAATCTCAGGTGTAAATTGACAGTTTATATCTTGACAAACAAAAATGAATTGATTTTGATTTGGTGAAGGGATTAGCTCATTTACAGACAGAATAATCCAAGAAGGCCAACCTATATGGGAGGACTCAAACTGGACTTACAAGTTATAATCCCTATAAGGATCACAAACTAACTTGAGCCACCTACAAGCCTACCCCTCTCCTAACCTATATAGTACCTATTAAGAAAGGCATCCCAACTAACTTATTTATTTTAACATGCAAGCATGCCACTTTATTATACAATTATAAATGGGATAAAACCCATCTCACCATGCAATCATATTGTTGACACCCGATTTTGGCACGGTCAATAAGATGGCCTCAAATGGAGAAGTGTGTCTTTGAAGTTTGGGCCGTCGCCGTCCGATTTCATCTCAAAGGCTAAAACTATGCTCAAAGTACCAAGATCTTATATTCAGAGTACAGTTTGGCCGATTAAGCCCCCAAGACGACCTCAGATGAAAACATGATCTACATGAATTGTCTTCATATCGTCGAACCGATCGATTTTGATATAAAAATTATCCCAATCCAAGTTCGTATGCAAAAGTTAGAGGCAACACTTCGCGGACCGGTCCTGAGTGACGCGAGGGGCCAGACACCCACCTAGGTGGTGTCTGATGGGTCGCCTGAGTTATTCGGCCTTTGCCGGCTGAATGAAGCTTGCCGGGATGAAGACCTTGCCGGCATGGAAAGCTTGCCGGGGTGGAGACCTTGCCGGCGTGAAAGCTTGCCGGCGTGGAAGCTTGCCGGTGTGAAAGCTTGCCGGGGTAGAGACCTTGCCGGCGTGGAAGGCTTGCTGGCGTGGAAGCTTGCCGGTGTGAAGCTTGCAAGGGTAGAAACCTTGCCGGGGTGAAAGCTTGCCGGGGTAAAAACCTTGCTGGTGGGGAAAGCTTGCCGGGGTGGAAACTGTCAAAGTCAATCCGACCAGAAGTTGGAGATGGGCTCGAAAGGTCATTCAGATGGCCTGGTATAGAAAAGTGTTCTACACGGAAGTTGTGCGCATCGTCGAAACGGTTAACTTTGCTTTTGGAGTCATCATCATTGGAGATAGTATACGGCCTGCAGAGTTGTTACAAGACTCGGACAGTTCAGAAAACTGCATAATTGAATCCGACCCACATTTAAAGATAGGCCCTGAAAGTCTTAAAGATAGCCTTAAAAGGAGAAGTGGCCCGTGTTGTCTTATGAAGATCATCGAGGCGGACAAGTTTGATGTTGAACTTGACTCCATCCAAGTTAGTATGCGATTTCTATGGCCCACGCAAGAAGCAGGACAGAAGTATGAGACAGATTCGGGCTGAATCCGAGTTGGACTGGAACTAGAGCTGTAAGACGTGAATTAATGTAATTTTTTTGTAAGGAAAGCCTAGATGAATCTTTTACTTATATGGGAAGTCCAGCCGCCTCTTATATATGTTAGAGGTGATGGCCGATTGAAATAACACACAATCGAATAAATCAATCTATTAGTTTTTCGTGTTCATCTACTTTTTATCTCTCCCTTGTATATTTCTTCTCGTTCTTCGCTAGTTCTTCATGCTGGAGGGCTGCGGATCCACGAGGCTCTAGGGGCGAGCGAATCTACTTGGAGCAGCCCATAGCTGCCGCGAGCCCAGACTGGGTCCCTCCCGGGCAAGCGGGGCTTCGGGTCTACAAAAGCATCTGCCGGCTGTCCTGCGTATCGCGCTGCCGGTCAGATCTCCTTCGACGCGAGCTGTAGTGCATCACCCCAGGCGTTGAGGGTACACGGTGACGTGTTCGTGTGCGAACACACTTTTTGGTGACTCCGCTGGGGATGAAGCTTTGAACGGTCTCCAGCCCGTTCTTGCTACGAAGAGATCGTCATCAAGTTGCTGCAATCTACAAAGGTAATATGAATACCCAATCCCCCTTTGTACATGCAAATAATCCATATGTTGTTGCTGGATCACCTAATGAGCATAATGTATCGGCTAGCCCTAGTTTTATCAATCATGCATCTAATTATGCGCAAGGGCCGATGCAAAACAATCTTCATGCTTCAAATTCTTATGATTTTAGCAACGTACAACATATGTATCCAAACTCTTATGCATCGGCAACCCCACAAATCTATATGCCGATGAACAACATGATGGGTTTGGTTAATCAATTTGAAACACCTCATGTTAGAATTTCCAATTCCATGCAAGAAAATGTTTCACCCTTTTATTCATCGACAACTAATATGCAATATACTAATCCAACCATGCCGATGAATGAGAGAATTGGCCGTGCTACTACTAGCTATTCGGCCAGTTACTCTCAACCGTCATATGCTACACCTAATGTTAGTAATTTTTCGGCACCATACACAACTGTAGATGCTCATAATTCGGTTTCACACCTTTCTGGTCATAGCCGAATAAATGTAAATTTTACAGGAGCGGTTGTGCCAAATATTGTAGAAGATGAGGTAGTGGTGGCTGCATTGAAGAGTTTAGCCCAGAATAAGAGGATTAGTGCTATTTGCCTTGAACAACATGAAAAGGGGTTATTTCCTGATTATGCTGCAATAAAAGCTAGAGTTTTGCAAGAAGATGAATCTTTGCCAATTGATAAAATTGAAGAGCAAAAATATGGTTTTACAACAATGCCTTCACCTAGTACTACATCATATTATACACCCCCTACACAATTACAAAGTTTCGGCAACACCTATGTGCCATTGCCGAAAGAATCTAAATGCATTGGGGGGCAATCGTATCCGGAGTGGGGGAGAAAAAGATTAAAGCCAATTTTGCCGCTCACCGCCAAAAACAAAAAGAAACAGAATTGGCTCAAGTAAAAGAAACATTGCCAATTGATATAACCGATGAAAACAATGATGATTCGGAAACTAAAAGTGCTTCGGTTGAAAAAGCCGAATCAAGAAGTATATATTCTGAATCCATCAAATGCAAAGAGGCAAGCATTATTGAGAAAGGGCATGGCAAGCATAGCAAAGCAATCGTACTTGAATTTTCTGAAATTAATGAAACCTACTTCCTGCCCTGTGAGTTCCGTGCCGTAGAAATTGACAAGCCTCAAGGAAAAGAGCAAGTAGCTGAACAAAGTTCGGTTGACAAGGATCTTCAAAGTAATGATGCACGGAATCAAGAAAAAATTGATGATAAGGCGTTGGGGAGCCATCCGATGGCGGAGCAAGATATTGTTCAAGTCACATCATCATCATGCTGTCCCAACATATTTGAAGAGGTATGTCTAGCAAGTAATTTACCTATTTTCAGATTTGGTCCCAACTTTATTGTTGATGCATCTATTAGAAAAATCCTCATAAGTAATTTTGAAAGACCAATGAAGAAGGGTAATTTACTTGTTAGCAATAAAATTGTTTTAGAACATATCGGTCAACCAATTGTGCCATTTATAAAGACCGATAATGACTTATTATTGCAGCCAACGCTTTCCCCGTTGCTTTATCTAAAGTTCATATCTATTTGGGTAGCTTTGCTTATTTCGTACTTGGCTTGCACTTGGTCTCAATTGAGACATGTATGTTCTAACTATTTTCGTTTTAGAAATTTAAAGCCAAGGTTAAATTCTATTGAGAAAACCGATGCTAGTATAATATCTTACCCAAAGACATCAGAGATAGAGTGCAAAACACAATGCATAGCCGAATGGTGTGATGCAAAATCTGAACCATTCGTTTGCTTAACTCCAAAGCCGTTCTCACAACAAGATCGGCTAGAGAATAAAAAGTTTACCTTCAATTCAAGCATGTGTGATCAAATATTTGATTTGTTGTTGAGAAATAATTATATTAGAATTCTTGATCACCATGTTGAACCATCTGTCCAGGGACGAATGTATTGTAAGTTGCATGATTCGTCCAAGCATAATTTTGAGGATTGCAACATGTTTCGTCAAATAGTTAAATCGGCCATTGATAAAGGACGATTGAAATTTGTTGAGACACCAAGAGATGACCAGTCTATTCCGATTGGTCCCGATGGCAGAAATTTTTTGCATCGGCTGCTTCAAGCCGATCCATTTGAAGAGAAGGTAAAACTACAGGTGATGGGATCAAGCTTTCAAGTAAAGAAGTTGTTGAAGAGCATAATGAACATAATCTTGAGGGTGAGAATTCCATCGAAGCTACAATGGAGACGCCACGGACTAGGGGGCAGCAAGCAAATTCAATGATCGATGAAAGCAAACCAAAAGAAAACAAAGGCCGAAATAAGCGCAAGTGTAAAAGATCAAAAATCACCTTTGTTGAACTATTGGAGAAATATCAAAAGAAGAGTGAAGAGAAGAATGCTTATCGGCACAATCATGCAAAGAAACCAAGATCACCCCCAAGGCGCAAATATGAGGATTGGTATTGGCAAAGTGAGAATTTTAATGCAACATATTTATATCCTTATTTTGGGCCGCCAATGCCAATGCCGTGGATGCCTCCCTATGCTCATGTAGATCCATATCCATCATGGGACAGGTATGATATAAGGGCACATTCTACATCTTATTTTAGAGCATCTCACCAATATTATGCAGCTCCAAGAAGATCAACATTTGAACAGTCACATGTTAAAGACCGTTTCAATTATAAGGAATCGGTCCGGACCCCATGGATGAAAAAAGAGGTGGTCAAGCAAGTCTACCGCGTGAAAAGAGATGGTCGTAAGTGTGCTACTTCAGATTTGATCTCAAATAATAAAGAGCCAATTAAAATGTTGACATTGGCTACAAAAGGCAAAGAAGTGAAGAAATCAATTGATAAAAATCAGAGTGCCAAATCTGAAGAAAAGATGTTGAGGGTGCACAAGGCCCAAAAAGAGTTGCCATTGGTTGAAACAAAATCACAGTTGACGTGCTCAGTCGGCTTATCATATTGGCAAAAGAAAGAGCTACAAAAGCTTAGTGCACAAGAGCTGAGAATCAAGAACATGGCATGGGTTCCCAAGAGGAAGAGTCAAAATAAAAATGATTCCTGTCCTTGTATTACACCAAGTGTTACAAAAGTGAAGAAAGGGAAGGACGGAAGCGGAAAACAATTAAGCCGAAGGTGTACATCATCCCATGAAAATCTTCGGTTAGCCCATCATCCATATTCGTCATACAAGCCACTGATGTCTTTGCCATGGAATTCATCCCCAGGTATGATTGGTTACCCTCCATGGGCTTATTTTAATCCGTGGATGCAATATAAATTTTTATGTCATGAAAGGGTATTACCAAATCACTATACATATGATTAGCTACAAGTTTGTTGCTGATCCAGAGGGCCGAAATACTTGATTTGTTATTTCACTTGTTTATTTTCGGCTATACGTGCTTTGGTGGATGAGGTTTACATGGACGGTATGTTAATGGACGATACTTAACTATCGACCTAAGAAACTATTTAATCGTGGCCGGTGTGGAGTTCTAACATCGTCCTTAGTTTGATTGAAGAGGGAGACAACTACTATGGAGATTATGTTTTGATAGTTGAATTCATAACAATGGTCATGCTATTGGTGTTATTTATATATCTCCATGTAGTCTTGTTCTGAGAAGCCTCGTGTGCCTCTTAAAATATATATGCATAAATGATTATTCGGATTGGATTTTTTACTTGCTATAGGTACTATACATATTGAGACTTTCGATGATTCGTTATGAGTAGTGCAACAAATATCCAAGGGTTATCAATGTTTTGACGAATCACTTATAGTTTATCTTGAAGTATGTCTAGATGCAAAATTTACCTTGAGCTACTTTAAAATTGTTCATATATCTAGACATGACAATTGGAAAGAGTTGGCATAGCAAACATCCGGCTACCATGTCCGTCATGGTGCATATCTATCACTAGCCGATGCTTATTCTTGCCAACATAGGTAAGGCCGAATTGGAGCTCACCACCTCGGCCACTAATGAAACTTTTATGCAGGCGAAGTAAGGATTGAAGAAAGTTCATTCTTGATTATCTGCAAAATCCTAGCGAAAGGGTGAACAATATGGTTCGGATGAGGGTTTTGCTATGGAACCTTATCACCGGATTGTTATTGAAGTTGAGAAGTTTCACCCAAGTTTGCATCAAGAGGTTCAAACAAGCAATGGCCAATATATACTTATCGTCCTAAGAGCAGGCAAAATGGCCGATGGAGTGTTGACATCGTCCTTAGAACAAGCTATGTGCAAGTTATTTTTCGGCACACAAGCTTTGCCGAAAAACAGGGGGGCATGTGTTAACACCCGATTTTGGCACGGTCAATAAGATGGCCTCAAATGGAGAAGTGTGTCTTTGAAGTTTGGGCCGTCGCCGTCCGATTTCATCTCAAAGGCTAAAACTATGCTCAAAGTACCAAGATCTTATATTCAGAGTACAGTTTGGCCGATTAAGCCCCTAAGACGACCACAGATGAAAACATGATCTACATGAATTGTCTTCGTCTCGTCGAACCGATCAATTTCGATATAAAAATTGTCCCAATCCGAGTTCGTATGCAAAAGTTAGAGGCAACACTTCATGGACCGGTCCTGAGTGACGCGAGGGGCCAGACACCCACCTAGGTGGTGTCTGATGGGTCGCCTGAGTTATTCGGCCTTTGCCGGCTGAATGAAGCTTGCCGGGATGAAGACCTTGCCGGCGTGGAAAGCTTGCCGGGGTGGAGACCTTGCCGGCGTGAAAGCTTGCCGGCGTGGAAGCTTGCCGGTGTGAAAGCTTGCCGGGGTAGAGACCTTGCCGGCGTGGAAGCTTGCCGGTGTGAAGCTTGCCAGGGTAGAAACCTTGCCGGGGTGAAAACTTGCCGGGGTGAAAGCTTGCCGGGGTAGAAACCTTGCTGGTGTTGAAAGCTTGCCAGGGTGGAAAGCTTGTCGGGGTGGAGACTGTCAAAGTCAATCCGACCAGAAGTTGGAGATGGGCTCGAAAGGTTATTCATATGGCCTCGTATGAAAAAGTGTTCTACATGGAAGTTGTGCGCATCGTCGAAACGGTCAACTTTTATTTTGGAGTCATCATCATCAGAGATAGTATACAACCTGCAGAGTTGTTATAATACTCGGACAGTTCAAAAAACTGCATAATTGAATCCGACCCACATTTAAAGATAGGCCCTGAAAGTCTTAAAGATAGCCTTAAAAAGAGAGGTGGCCCGCGTTGTCTTATGCAGATCATCGAGGCGGACAAGATTGATGTTGAACTCGACTCCATCCGAGTTAGTATGCGATTTTTATGGCCCGCGCAAGAAGCAGGATAGAAGTATGAGACAGATTCGGGCTGAATCCGAGTTGGACTGGAACTAGAGCTGTAGAACGTGAATTAATGTAATTTTCTAGTAAGGAAAGCCTAGATGAATTCTTTACTTGTACGGAAAGTCCAGCCTCCTCTTATATATGTTAGAGGTGACGGCCGATTGAAACAACACACAATCGAACAAATCAATCTACTATTTTTTGTGTCCATCTACTTTTTATCTCTTCTTTATATATTTCTTCTTGTTCTTCGCTAGTTCTTCATGCTGAAGGGCTGCGGATCCACGAGGCTCCAGGGGCAAGCGAATTGACTGTGTTTAAGAAAAAATGGTCATGAAATTGAAAACAGGAAAGAGGATAACAGAAAAATGATTATGTGTGTTTTTGCCTCCTCGCCTCGTCCTTGCCCTGAATCATAGGATGACGTGACAACACAGGAGCCATTGCTTACTATCGTGCCAGAGATCCGCCTCGTCTCCACATGAAACCTGGCCTAGCTTGCTGTTGGGATTCTAGACACAAGTCGTGCGGTCAGTTGAGCCCCCAACTTTTCAAAAAAAACATACTAAAATTATTGTTCATTTACTGTACATTATGAAAAAGTAATTAAAAATTAGTAATGACCCCATACGTTCTTCCGGCTAGTGCTAGCTTGCACCATCATTTTGATGGCCCTGAAGATCAGATATACATTTATCTGAATGATGCCAGTCTAGTTAAATAGTTCTGTTGGAAACCCAACTATAATTGATCTTTTGGCCTTCCATCTTTCATCACAAGTCATCCATGTATTTTCCCACATAATACCCAAGCCTCTATTGCAGGCAACATTTTTGCCTTGAGGTTAACCCACTTGTGTGAAAGTGACCCATGGTGAATTATGTACATGACACGTGCTATTATTTTGGTAAATGGTTGTGTACAAAGGCCTTGTGTGTTCAGAAGTTTGTTTCAAATTTTTTGAACTGCTGTCACGTTTCTTTTGGTGGGTTTAGCAAATTTTGTTACTTGTGGGCCATCCTTCCGCTTTGACTGGATTGCGTAAGTTTCCTTCGGTGGTTCGGTGCCGCTCTATGTTAATGTAATGCTTTCATCGTGAAATCTAGAGTCGCTCCGGTCCCTGATCGGTGCCGCTTGGGCCTCGCTTGATGGTTCGCGGGAAGGTTCGCGTGAAATCCTCCACCGCTGTTTTTACCTACATAAAAGGCCCTCCTCCCTCTCGACCTAGGTCTCCATCGCAGTAGTCTGGGTCGCAAGCATAGTACAGGCCTCGGGACGGTGACTGCGGAGGCCATGAGCGGCGGAGAGCGCGGCCATGCTGTCGGCTCCTCTGCTCGACCGCAACGGTTGCGTCATCTGCTTCGGAGAGGGAGCCATGATGAGCGGCGACGTCAAGTCCTTCTTCTGGTAGAAGAAGACCCACACCGGGGCGCGGGCAAGCAACCCCACCGACGGCGTTCCCAAGAAGGCGGTGCAGCACCACCATCGGGCGCAACTTCTCCACCCGACACCAGGTAAGCCTTATGCATGCCCGGTTACACGGCCGATTCGTGTGCCGCCCGCATCCCGCTCACTGCTGTAGCGCCGACATCGGCATGCTTCGCTGCTCTCCAGCCCTCCCGGTTGCCACCATGCCACCGACGACAATCCCATGGTGGTGACGACGTGCAATCTATCCCTGTTGCGTGCCCGACGCCGACGTTGATGGTCGCCGCCAGGAGGCATCCAATCGACAGACGGTGCAGGAGACAGCCAGCGGTGGCTGAAGTTGGAGGCGGGAGCGAGCCGCGAAGGAGGAAAAGGGACAGGGAAGAGTAGGGCAAGGTCATATGATGCCGCCTCTCAATTACAGTATTTTTTGCACTGTGAGGCTCTCGATTAGGCTCTATCGCGTCGGTGCTCGATTTCTCTCTCGGTTGGTGGATAGTAGCAAAGAGAAAGAAGAAGAAGGAAGCATGCTAGAGGCCTGCCGGAGACGGACAACGCCAGCCAGAAATCCGGCCAGCTGCAGCCTGAAACGATGCCCTCGATCCTCTCCCTGTCTGTTTCCCTCCTCCTTTCATCGGGCGCGGTGTGTTAGACATGTTACATGTGCGGTCGGCGGCCAAGGAGTTCTTGATGCGCAGCAGGACAGGAGTCGTGTGCATCCCCCTTGACCACGCAAAGAGCACAACCAGTGGGAGGCAAGTCGTGGGAGATGGACAGGGACAGGCCTGCGTGCCTGCGTTTGTCCTCCCGGGGACGAGGTACGCTGCGGTGCATTCATGCATGCTTCACCCCTTCCGACTCATCTCGGACGGCGCCACACTGTAGTACCAGTCAGTCATGACGAGACCGGCAACGCCTCCGCGTGCGGGCAGTACGCTTTCAAGATCCAAGATCCAGTTGTAGTTCACCGCAGGCGCCATCACCCAACGCTCTCCGTCAACAAGAGCACGGACAACAGCACGTACACTAGGCCGATGTGTTGTTCGTCCTTCAAGGTTAGCTGCAGGATTATCCGGCAAAAACCAGTCATGTACTCACGGGCTACTTCCATCTGAAGGACAGACTGTTGTTTGTGGGCCGTGTGCTATTAGCTCTCTCTCTCTCTCTCCTTTTGCTCTTTGATGTATTTCTTTGATACATGTTTCATGCATGTAGCTGCCGTGCTACTCTGTTTGACTTCTTCTGTTTGAAGTATGAGAGAAATCAAATTCCTATGTACAGTGAGCCTTCCAATTTGCACAAATTATTTATGCATCTTTTGATGTACTTGAGGTGCAGGAATGTACAAGCAAGTTTGATAATGCACAGAGAAGTACTCTCTTTGTAAACTAATATAAAAACGTTTAGATTACTAAAGTAGTGATCTAAACACTCTTATATTAGTTTACGGAGGGAGTATTAGTTAATAACATGCGGAGCTCAATCTAATGAATCAAAAAATGAGCGTTGAAGCAAGAAAAGGCCAAATCGGCCCTTCGAAGAAAAGGCCAAATCATTGGAGCCGGAGGGAGATCAACTGCGCTTTCAGGTGGCATTATTATTATTCGAGTCAAAGTGTGGATATAATACTAATTTACTGTTTAAGGGTTCAGCTTTTGCGGTATCATGAATTCTCGCTGTTTTGATGATGTGGTGACCGCATGAGGCACAATGGTATTTATTTTTGTATTAGGATTTTTTTTTTGAAGGAATGAAAACAGAGATGCAAAGAATGTTTCTGCACATATTTTTTGGAAGATAATTTATGCTACCTATCCTCATCTTATGAGCATGGAATGTATGATTGAACTAAGCGGACATAATTACAAATAGTTTGGTGCTCCTTTTCTCTGCATTTTTGTGGCTCTCTATTGTATTAAGCTAACATACACCGCTCTGTTAAGCTACTTTAGGACATGAGAAGATACATCTTTCAAATTTCATGCCAGACTTGATTCTTGTGCGTCAGTAATTCAATTTATTTTCTTAACTGGGCTGCTTACATAATGGTGAAAGGGTGCATTAATTTATGTTCCACATTTTATTTTATCCATGCAAAACTCCATGTATTATTACAATTTGAGAGATTTTTCTCTATCATCAATTCGCAAACTTAAGTGAAAAAATTATATTGATTCCAGTTTGAGTTGAAGATCCGATCTCTGTATTGAGAAGCTACCACGAGGTTGACCTTAGATGGTTGTCTTGAAATAGTCCTTAGTAATTACCTTTGTGTTCTGTCCCATTAAACAAACCAAGTAAGCATATCAATTTGCATGCCACTGCAAACCAAAAAGAGATGATGTCAAACTAGAAACCAATCAACAGTCAAATTTTTTAACACATGAGTCTTCCTTTTATCACGTATGTAATTTCAACATAAAGTATTCACAAAGTTTTGTATAATTTCATCATCGACACAAATCCGGCAAGCGGGTGAACATGGATGCTATGAATTATTGAAGAATAAAAAATTTATCATGCAATATCAATATGTATTTCCTTTATCTACAATGAATTGATTCCTTTTGTGCAAAAATGATTTTATTTATGAAAGATTTCAGCATTTGTACCAATATGATTTTTATGCATACATTGCAACATAAAAATTAAAGTTGAATAAGCAACAATTGAATAATTAATCAAATACTTAACAGTTAAAGTTTAATATAACTGTATGCAGACTTTATCACATAATGTATCAACAGGCGCGGCGTGCTGTATACAATGCCAATAAGTAGACCTTATTAGTAATCTATCAGTGTGTACCCTTCCGTTCATCAGTATGTATCATGCATAGCTGCAATATAAATGTCCCATTTTCCATCTTCTTTTACTGGACTCATCGTATATATTCTTTTTGGGTTCTAGCCATGGACGATTCTATCGTTACAAATATAACAATGCCCTTTATGATCCGTATAAATACAACGTAACAATGGGCGCGGCGTGCCGCCGCGCGGGCTATGCTAGTGATGATACTACACTGTTTAAACGATCAATAATCTATATATACAACTTAAATATATTAAACACCAAAGAATAATACACTGTCTGTTCTAGTCAACAATTTTTTCAGCTTTTTAGCAACCTCCATATTTTTTTAGAGAAGGAGGATGAACCCCGGCCTCTGCATCTGGAAGATGTATGCGGCCATTTTATTAATTATTCATGAAGATCTTACAAAGAAATACATCAATATGTCTGAATCCGTCATCTTGGCAACATCTGTCGCTACTTCTATTCACTTGATGAAGGGGTGCAGAAATAGTGAGCCAGATACACAGATCTCTCACCTAATCCTAACATCTAAAACCGGAGGCCCCAGCCCAGCCAAATACCGGATCTGGGACACAGACCGGTTCGATGCACCCTCATGGGTCGTCGCCGCCATATTCCACCGATCCATCTTCAGAGCAGATATTGGTGCATCGACCTTGCCAGGCCTGCCATGGACGCCGCCACGGCGCCAAACAGCCCCACCGCCCTGCACTCGTCCATCCAGCCACATCCGTCGTCGAGATCCAGCTTTATTCTTCGAAACAAACATCTTCCACCATGCAAACTAGTGCATCTTCTTTTCTCCTGATTATCTCCCCACCAAAAACTAACAATTTCATTGGTAATTGACTTGCAAGTTTCCTTTGGCAATATAAAAACTGACATGGCATAAGAAGGAATTGATTGGACTACCAATTTCACCAAAATCTGTGTACCTTGCATAAAGACAGTTTTTTCTTTTCATCCTTTCAGTCGCTGACAGACTCTGTCAACAAGATGATGGAAGCAATCACTGACACAAACAAGATGATAGAACCATGGTAGGAAGTCCCAAATAAGTGTCTGCAAGACCTTCTGTGACAATGTCCAGTTCTCCGCATACACCCTCTCTAACACAAGGATGAAAATTTAAATACCTGAAGTTCTACAAAAGTTAAGTATGTGAGACCCACTCACACCGATCGATCTGTCAATAAGCTCCTGTAAAGAAATTTTATAGTGTGAACCATTAGGTCGAACTTTTTTTTATGAAATTCTACACAGGACAATGAGAGGATGTTTTGCAAACATTTCAACCGCGTCAACACACCAACTATAAAATTGGCCCGATCTAGGTCGACCATGACCTGGGGTGCTTGTTTTGTCAACTTGTGTGTAGCAAATGGGCATTTTTCAATTGAGTTGGTGACTATATAAACTGTAAAGGGAATACACGACAAGTTTTGTGAGTCATGCAAAGTTCAGTCAACCAGAACAAGTTTTGGATCCTAGAATCCACATAAACCACGGGCCGGCTAAGTACTACGTTAAGTAATATAAATTGACGCAGACCATAAGGCAAAGGCTAACTAAACATAGTTTTTTTTTTACCCCGCAAAAGAAAAAAGAAAAAAACTAAACATAGTTGGTCCACGAGTGTTGATCAAAAGATGTCCTGAGACTATCTGTTACATGTACTGATTGGGGAAGCTTAAGATGATAGGATGTTCAAAAGATCTACGCGTGAGCTCTGCTTGTGGAGATTTTATATGCAGATGCGTTCTGCTCACTTCTGATCTGCCTGACTTGTTGTTACCCATGTGGCCTATGAATTCCCCCGCTTCCTTTTGGATCCTGTGGCCCTGTGGCAACACTGATCATCGTATGGGGTAGCTGCCACAAGTTCCAGAGATCCTGTGACTCCGCCCTGTTGAGGACTGGTTGAAAGTCTTGCACCTAGTTTTGAACGAACTTCAGGTGTACACAGCAGCGTAAGTAATTCATTCCGGTCGTCGGGATCATAAGAGTAGAAGGTTACGGCAGCAGCGTTTGTGAAGGCATTGGCAATACGCCCAAGCTGTAGCGCATCAACTGTTCTAGCTGCATTATCAGATCTATCAAATGGATCTTCGACCTAAACCGAAAAGAACAGCATATACAGATCTTCAACTTGAGGCTAAAATTTCCACCAACATAGCCACCAAATGCACTGTGAAGGAAATACTTACAAACCAGCGGTGAGATTTCATCTTGTCATGGGTTCGTTTGGGCTGACCAGTGTAAGTGGATACATCGCTAGGGACCATCCCGCAAAACTGCAAACAGAGTATAAGCTTGCCTGATAAGATTTTTTTAATCTATGATAATGCTGGTAAGATTCCTTTTCGCATAATTGATGTTATGCTTTGTTCTAAATGGAAATTATTCATACAAAATTTCGTTACCCTACTGCATGTACATATATACTACAAATAGCACATAGAGTTTATACCTTGCCAAACATAAATGAACTAATTTTGATGAGGTGAAGTGATTAGCTCATTTACCTACAACATAATCCAAATAGGTCAATCTATATGGGTGGACTCAAACTGGACTTACAAGTTATAACCCTGTAAGGATCACAAACTAACTCGAGCCACCTACAAACCTACCCCTCTCATATAGTCCTAGTCATTTATGGTTTTGCTTGAGCTTCTCCTTGGCTAGAAATCTAAACTTATTACCACCCACTATGCTAACTTTATTATGATATGATAATGAAGATTGCAAGATAGACAAAAAGAATGCCGAAAAATGGCAGCTAATGGCTATGACATAAGTAGAATAAAATGCTCTTAGAAACACGAATAACACATCCGGTGTCTAGAATTTAGGTAGTCGGAGCCTCAGAGGAAAGGCTCATGTAGACAAAATAGTGAAAAATAAGTTCAATTACCTTTGAAAAAAATCCTACAAGGAGAGCGCAAAGAGACTTATTATTTCTTTGCCCTATGTTCTGGAGTTGAAATTTTTCTATATTTGCTGCACAGACCTCATCAACATGCTTTTCATCAATAAACCTCATTCCTGCATGTGAACGTGACGAGTAAATTACCAACACTATTACACAATACACCACACAATCGTCATCGTCAGTCTCACAAACAAGCCAATTTCGTCTCACCTGCTGGATCCTCCACATCAAAAAACTTGTTCATAGGTGGAAAAATTGCAGGCGTACAAGTCTGCAAAATACAGTTAAATTGCGTGAGAAATAGGATTTCTGGGTTCCATTTTGGCAAATATACAAATAAGAATTAGGGAAAAAAATAAACACCTGGAAATAAAAGATGACAAGTAAGCAAAGCGAATACGAGCTCAGGGTTCCCTTTTTTGGATCATTAATGTTTTGAGCTTTTGCCCATTCCTTGACCTGCAAGGAAATGTGATGCTGAGCCCTGGGCTTAACTAAGAAAACGTGGAAACAGAAAATTGAAGAAAATGGATACATAGAGCTTACCAACAAAACCATATCACCAAAGCGCTTATCTAGAGTATTGAGCCAGTACAGCACTCTGGACTTAATTCGGCCACGGTAGTTATCGATGGATATATCACAGGAAATGCTAAATTTGTTGCTCACATAACTAAGTACTGGAAGTCTGGAACCCTTGCAGTAGGAATGAACTGCACATCCCTAGCAACACCTGAATGAAGTATGAAAACATAATTTAAACGAGAGAAAAAAAACTTGCCTCATAAAATCTAAATCAGCACAGCCGCGCAACAACAGAGGGCATTGCATTTAATCAAGCAACCACGGAGATTGATCAACATATACGTTACAGTAAAGATCTTTCATTCTGCACGCAGATGCATGGTTCCAAAAAGAAGTTACCTTTGATTTGTAAAACTCTCCTTACTTCACTCAAGGCATTTATTCTTTCGACTCTCAAGGCTTTCCTCTTTTTCTTGGTTGCAAAGGAGTCCGGGTCATTTGACAGCTCAACAGATACATCCAAATCACCTGATTTTGCATAAAGATTTGATGCGAAAGATCCAAAAGGTTTGACAGCAGCATCTGTTAAGGAAAATCCAACACTCAGAAACTGTAGTACTAATAAGTAATAACCTCACAACACCTCCCTCGAAACTTAAGTAACATATGCATCGACTGACTAGGCATAGATAGACTAGGGGAAGAATAACAAACGAAGTGTGTCTCATCTGCGCAACTTCCGTAATGGAAATCATAGAGTAGCCAATGCATTTCGCCTACAACACTCGCAGTATGAAAAAAGTTGAGGGTCAATTGTCACAAACCAAAGTTATTCCATGAAGGATTATAGATTTTACAAGCTTGTCACTTGTCAGTGGTCTCAATAAACTGTTAAGATTGGGCTTACTATGTTAAAGTAGTCTACTAGGAATGCACATCCATAGACCATAGTAGAGCATGCATAAGAAGGGAAAACATTTTCCTTCTATAGTAAGCAATACCAAGCTTGATGTCAGACAATCACATCATTGTACCCTTAATAAATATTATCAGGATTTTGTTTTTAAATTGTGGAAAAGAACCTTGTGGTGACCAAATAATGAGAAGCTACCTTCCAAATCAGCAGCTGAATAGATGGAATTCACAAACTCTTGAATAGTTTCCAGACGTTTGTTTCGATCGTCCTCCGTGGGCTTGATTACAGAGAGAACTTCCTCAATGCACTCCTCCACTAAATAAAAGTCCTGCACAATCTCAATCATGCTGAAACCCTACAACAACATAATGAGTAAGTTAAACGAGTATATAACATGGGAAACGTGTGGTGGCACCCGGGAGTCCAGGCACCCCCTTATCAGCCCCGTTGAGTCTCTATAAGATTCGTGCTGGGTCTGACTAGGATCAGACCATTTGCAGGACCTGCCAGCTTTGTCAGCTCATTAGCCTCATATAGCTGCAGACATGGCACTGAGCAGTAGATACCTATCTATGACTAGTCTATGTGACACGTGCAGAAAGTTGTCGAGAGAGCTCACACAGGCTCAACTAGTCGGTACTTTAAATAATACAGTGCTAAGCTTTTATTTGACCGCGAGTCGTGGTGGGACGTGTGACTCCGAGTCTGAGAGACCATCCACATTTCTTCGCCCAGGAATTTTTTTAGTCTGTTTCACGTGTGGAGAGAGCCCGTGAGGGGAGGAGAGAGACTGAGAGAGGAAACTTTTATGAGAGATGTGCTATGAGACAGAGAGAAACTGACAACGGTTCTACTGTGAGAGAAAAAAGAGCAGAGAGGTGATGCGTGAGATAGAAGGGAAAAAGGTATTGTAAGTGTGCATCGGAAGTGACAGGTGTGGTGGCCTCCCTGTAATGCACAGTGTCCTACGAGACCCAGCTGCCCTTTTACTGTTCAAGTAGACCTGCAAAACGAAAGAATGTTGCAGTGCATGGCACAGATCCCTGGTCTCCTGCGTTGCGTGAACGGTGGCGATATGCGGGTGTCTAGACACCCGGGTCCTAAAAGTCTGGTCTCATATAACATTATAAATCACGTATGACCAAATTCAACTTAAGAATTCCCTCCCTTGCGTCTTGATGGATTGATATAGCGAAAAGATATATGTGTAATAAATAGTCAAGGTAGGCAACACCGACAACTGACAGTCCGAAACGGCATTGTAGTTGCCCTTTAGGGCAGTTGTGCCTCACGCACACGTGCCTCGGTTTGGATGGTGAGCATCAAGCATTGGATATCTGGCTATCGACATTAAAGAAGCAAGCCTTCTTCTGCTTCTGAATCTAACACCTAAGAAAATTCGAACTGCAAGTTACAAGGAGAATGGCTGCGCTGGTTTTCATATGTACATATGATGCCATGTAGCTAACTTCTCAATCATGTATTCCCATGTTTATTAAATGTTCTTGACCGGAAAAAAAATCTCTTAGGGAATCAAATATATCTTTCTTCTTCCTAAAATTAGAACATACTGAGAAAAAGCTAGACCTGAAACTGATAACTTGCAGAGAAACTTGCAGGCATAGTTAAAAAGGTGTGCCTACTTAAGCGGGCCTAGGCTCCAGGCGATAGCAAACACCTAGCTCTTAGTTGTGCTTAATGTGGCCATAATTGTGCTTAAGCATGCGCGCGCTTTAGTCAGCCAGAAAAGCGCAAGGCGGTGGCAAAGCGCGCAATTATTAACACCTAGTGATTTTTAAAACTTTTGAGTTAAATACACTGTGGGTGCCTTAACTTGTCAAGCGCGGTTAGTTTGGTGCCCAAAGTTATAAAATACATAAAACTGGTGCTATAACTTGTCCTATGATGCAAATATGGTGCCTCCTTACTTATTTGAGTGTACACCATGCCTGTGTGGCGTGCCTGCAAGACGTTGCCCCACACGTCAGTGGCAGGCAGCCGGTGAGGTGCTGGATGACTTGTGCATGAGTTTTTTTTCAAAAACCCCCTCCGCCCCGCATATTTTAATTAACTATGTAGGGAAAGACAAACGTAGGTCCTGCATATCAGTATGATTAGATACATTAAATTGCCTGCACACGAGCCACCAAGGCCGAACAATACTTTGTGACCAACTGTTCCCTGGAAACCTATATAGCTCTTCTACTTTTCGCTATGCAATCCACGTTATTTACGCTTTTTTCAAGTTACCGTTAGGTTTTTATGATACGTAAAATTTCTCATATAAAAATATAATAATTAACAATATGCCATTATTGTCTATTTGAATCTTTATTCTGTTTTCGTTATTGTGTAGTTTAAATAGCTAAACATGAATGTTTTTTCAAAATTTATGCCGATATAAATAGTTCAACATATATAATCAAATATTGTAAACAAATATCTTCAGTCAGGACCACAAGCACGTAGATTTAGTGTGTATCTTTATTGTACTTTTAGAATACATAATTATTAAAATTTGACAAAATTGTATTATGAAAACTGTTCAATGTGTAAAAAAAGTTTTATAAATGTGTTAAAACATGTTAAACGTGTTTGTAGAAATGTAAGAATAATTTTGCACAATAATTTTTTAATACATGTTGAACATCATTTTGAATAGATGTTGTCAATTTTTTGAATGCATGACGATCATTTTTCGAACAAAAATGCTTACAATGTCTAAATACACCTTTTTTTTTTAAGATACGTTGAACTTTTTTTTTGAAATGCACTAACACTTTCTTTAAGTTTATGGCAGTTGTAGTATTTTCTTACATTTCTTTTTTTCAAACAGAAATAATAAACATGGAAAATACATGTATGGGCCCATAAGAGCGCCATATATTTAAATGAACGTTTGAAGAGGTAAGGAGCGACGTGATATATAAGTGTCTAGGTAAAATATGTTCACTAAGTAGAGTCTAACCTGGTGGTAATCTTAGGCGGGCTGTACAAATCGCGGCCCACAGCCAGCCAATGGCAGTTGTAAAAATATGAGGGGTTCCTGTCAAAAATCCTCATGCGTGGGACATCCATCGCTTACCCACTAGCATGCCACACAGGCAGAACATACGGCTGGATACATACACGAGGCACTGTATTTGCACGATAGGACAAGTTATTGCATTAGTTTTATGTATTTTGCAATTTTGGGCACCAAACTGACCGCACTGGCAAGTTAAGGCACCCACAGTGTTTTAACTCAAAACTTTTCTTGTAGCTATGGCAAATTTTGTCGGCATCCGCTACCTTTTCCATCTCCATCAACGTGTGATGCACCAAGACAATGTGTGCATAGGTTACTATATGAATGATGGCAGATCAGATCCAAACCAAAAACATATAGTAATCTAAACGCTTTTATATTTCTTTATGAAGGGAGTAAATAAGAGTACCATAATTTTTGAGTGATGGAAACCCCGTCCGCAATTTGGTCAATGCACCACACATGGTATCAAAGTTCCAAGCAGGACACGCAAATCGCGCGGCAAGCAACAACAGACGCCAAATCTTGTTACAAAAGTCAGAACAGCGGGGTGCCATATTTTGGCCGTCGAACGACGGCGCGGTGGGCGGCGGCAGGTGAACTCCGCGATCAACGAAACCCACCAGCGGGCGAAGCGATAAACAGGAGAGGCCATGGACTTATATAATTACCTGGAGGAAGTTGCGGCTGGACGGGGAGTCTTCTGAGGCGACGAGCCGTCGCGGCTACGGTCGAGGAAGTGGCAGCGGAGGAGGGGCGAGAGACCACCGCGTGTTGGCGACTTGGTGTCGAAGCGGTGAGTGCCGAAGGCCGAAGCGGCTTCTTGTAGACCAGAGCCCACGAAGATGGAGAGCGACACGGTCGTGTGCCATAAAATTTCATTCATAGCCAATATTATGATTTTCGTAAATAAAGTTCCATAACTAAATTGTCATAAAGTTTCGTTCTTGCAGCACGGTCCCGCCCGTACCATGACGCTCTCCGTCAATTTTTCATAAATTTCTCCAAGGGAATCTATAGAAGCCACGATCACGGCTTTTTCATTGCAGCTGCATGCAGTAACATATCCTTCGTGAAAGATGCGGCGACGGCGGAAGCAAGAGTACTACGAGATGGACTCATACTCGCCAACGAGGTGGGTGTAACAAGATACATGTGGAGGCTGGTTGCATGGAGGTCATTGAGATCATGCAGAATGGCGGGAATTCGCTTGGGCCAGCAGGGCCGATTTATGAAGAATGTTCTTTTCTAGCTAGTAATTTTATTTCCATAGATTTTACTCATTGTCCTAAGGAGGCCAATATGACGCAGCTATAGTGGCTAGTAACTCGGAGGTGGAGCAAACCATTGTTTGGAAATCTGAACCTCCGGGATTCTTAGTTGATGCGTTAACAAACGTTGTATCACTCTTTTCACATGAAATATAAACCGCCATGATGGCTTTCCCTAAAAAAACATGAGCTAAAGATAATATGATAATCAAATGATATTCATAACTTTGTATCCAGTTTTCGTGAAATTTGATCCCATGCATACCTTTTTTCTTCCCGTCAACTCTTCAAAAACAAAATAGTGAAAGGGTAGTGCTCGGGCATACACCTGTGTACGGTGTACCAAGCACTACCCCTTCTCAAGAAAGAAAGAAAGAAAGAAAGAAAGAAAGACTCCCAGCCGTTTAGGGTTTTTTCGCCTCTCGTTGACGTTGTCGTTGATCTGTCTCGTCTCCTGTGGCCTTAGGGCCAAGGAGGCACGGTGAATCCTGACCCTTGCCGGTGAGAGGGTTTATGCTTCGTTTTTGGTGTTTTTTTTAATCTGTTTATGGTTTGTATCCTACTTAGGAAGGTGAGGTGGCCGTGGCTCCCGGAAGATGAAATAAGGTTCGTACTGCCTAGCCCCTATCCTTGCGGTGTGTTTCGCATCGTCAAAGTGCGTGTGGAGGTGTGTCTCTGGCGGATCTTGTGGAATTCAATCGATGTTTGTCTTCGGTGGATCTGTGCGGATTCAACCTTCACCCGGCTATGTTCGTATGTCTATAGGTTGGATCCTTGTGCTTCTTTTCATTGGCAGCGTTGTTGTTCGAGTGTGTTGGTCCTTTAGGATTTTAGCACAATGATTTCTTTACTGTCTACTGCAATAAGGTTTGCTCAGCTCCAGAGAAAGGGGCGATGACAGTGACGCGCCTTCAGCTTGTTCTAATGGTTGTAGTCGTCGCTAGATGGTCTACGGACATGGATTTTGCTACTTCTCGTGTTCTTATACTGCCATGATCGGAAGTTTTTTCCGCAAAAAGAGAGGCAAAGACTGCCCCATTTTCCTTTTGATCTATTTCTCCTCTCTTTCATTGCTCCTTGGTCATGACCATCACGTACCACCCAAAAGAACGTACGCTCAGTACAATAGTCGAGGGAAGGAGGACCGAGGGCAAAATGCTCAAGGCAAAAGCAGTGATATGTAGTAGCATTTTTCTTAGAAAATTGCATTTACGGGTACACTAATCACTGGAAACCCCTAGTCACTGCTCTAAAAGAGAAGATGCAGCACAAGGGGAATACATGTGCAGCAAAGTTCAGTGGATAAAGGCAACAACGCTCTAGTTACCATCAGGGAAGAGGGAAACGTAAGGTTTGGCATCTCAAGTGACATTACACCACCGAAACATTCTGCACAAAATCTTTTTAGTGGAAATCATTACGTTTCCTCCACGACGAACTGAAGTATGAAGGATGACATACATCATGAAATCGAAACTGATACATTTTGTCAGCCAAGGGAAACAGCAAATTGCTATCTTTGCTGTGACTAACAGTTCCGGTCAGGTCTGATGTTGGCTGCTTCCTCGCCATTCCGTACGGCCTGAGGAGGCTTGCGACCGCGAGTCCCGTGCCCGTGCCGGTCCATTCTGGAGCCCTCCAGCAACAGGCTCGTGCCTTGTAGCCACCCCATTCCTATTGTACCTATTAGTCTGATGGTCGGGTGTGTATTGCGCCCCCCGCCAGTTCTGGTGTGATCCTTGGCCTGCAGTATATGCCGGCTGATTGTAATATCCATTCTGGTATTGTCCTGGCGTGTGGACCCCAGTTGTATGACCCTGCGGTTGACTATGATAGTTGTATGGTCCTGGCCTTTGGATCCCGCCTGTATGAACAGGCGACTGACTCTGATACTCGTACTGGTATGATCCTGGTGTTTGGAACCCGCTTGTATGAAGCTGCTGTTGACTCGGATAGTAATACGGCCTTGCTCCTTGGTACACTGGGGTATACGCCGGTTGATGATTATGACTCTCGTATGGTACCCCTGTCGGGCCCCATTTAGTGTGCGCCTGTGGATGGCTCTGACTCGGGTATGATCCTGTTGTTTGGCGGCCCGGAGTATATGCCGATGGGGGATAATGGTTTGTGTATAGCCCTGGCTGTCTTGATGGCTGATGAACTGCGGCGTTAGCATAAACCTGAGGAGGGTCATGATTTCGGTAGTGTCCTGGCGTTTGGCGCCCTGCAGTATCAGTGCTCACCTGAGTAGGATTTTGGACAGTGTTTACCTGAGTGGGATTCTGGACAGTGTTTGCCTGAGTAGGATTCTTGACTGGTCTGCTTCCTGTAAATCCTTTGGCTCTGGGGCGACGTTGATTATTAGATACCTTAGCTCCCACGTTGATTAGATGCTGTCGAGTCCTTTGCGGAGTATTTGTATAATTGTTAGCGATGACTCTTCCGCCAAGTTTTGAGCAAACACCAGGTGTGGACAACATTGCCAGTAAGTCGTTCCGGTCAGTATGCTCGAGGGAAGCTAACTTGTTCTTAGCATCACTGAAGGCACTAGCAATTAGGAGGAGCCCCCTCTCACCAACCGCTCTAGCAGCATTATCAGGCCTCTCAACTGGATCTTCGACCTAAACAAGAGTAACGAACAGATGTCATGTCAGTATGTAGGGTAAATTCTCCATTATATCAGCAGCAAAATGCACAGGATACTGGTCTTACAAACAAGCTATAGGGTTTCTTCCTCCGAATTGGAATGTCCTGAATCTTCTTAAACTGACCCGTGTATGTAGATATCACATCACTCGAAAGGGAGTCAATGTGACAAAACTGCAAACAATATAAGATCACAAGTTAGGCTTGTTTCTTGAGGTAAAAATGAGGAAATGCAGAATGCCTTTTGACATGAGAATGGTTGTGTCCTTTTGGTATCAAATATTTATCCATACCAAATTCCATTGCACATACTCATCCAGCAAATGAGCAATCGCGGATAAATGTTAAACATGCTTTCGTTGGCAAAAACTTAAGCTAACAACATGAACTAATCCATGAAACCAAGGGATTAGCATATTTAGCGAACTGCAAAGAAGATAGTTTGCTTTATTGGGAATGTAACCCCAGCAAAATAAACAATGATGGGACAGTTTGCAACTAGCTGATGCTGTGTGACACTGTCCTGTGGAATATAACTAGTTATATGGAGTTTAACAAATTCTAGTAAAATATTTATGCTATTATTGCTCTGAAATATCCTATCAAATCAATTAGCATTTAGCCGCCTTGTAAGTTGTATGACAAATTCTAGTGAAATATTTCTGCTATCACTGTCCTGAAGGATCCTATCAATTAGTTGAAGTATCAACAAAATGGAAGGTGCATTTCAAAATCAGGGAATGGGAAACTCAACTAATTAAAATATGGCCTAAAAGTGTACCAGGAAATTAAATGACCGTAACCAAGACAAAAGGAAATTTCCTGAAAACACAAGTAGCCTGTTTTATGAAGATGTTAACTACAAATGATAAGAGTACAATTAAGATAGTCAGAGAGATGGTTGGCTTAGCGAAGATAGTGAGGACACAATGCTCAGTTACCTTGTGAAAAAAGGTTTCAAGGAGATGACAAAGAGAGCTTTCATTTCTTTGTTCCTTGTTCTGGCTTTGAAATTTTGCTATATTTGCAGCACAAACCTCATCAAGATGTTCCTCATTATAAAGCGTCATGTCTACATGTGACTGTAATGAGTAAGTTACCAGGAACTAGTACGCTAGACAACCATCAGAGAAAATATGAGTTCACTGAACCTGCAAAATCTTCTGTGATATTCCCTTCATAAATGTCCTCCAAAGGTGGTAGGATTGCCGGCTCACATGTCTCAAAATATAGCATCAGAAAGGTAAGCAAAAGATACTATTGAAACGATAAACAAGATAATTGGACATAACTTCCAAAGTAAGAAGTATTACCTGAAAATGGAAGAGAACAAGTAGGCAAAGCGAATAGGAGTTCAGGGTCCCACTTTTTGGATCATTAATGTTTTGAGCTTTTGCCCACTCCTTGATCTGCAAGGAAACTTGATGCTGAGCCTTGGGTTTACTAGAAAAACCCATCAGCAAAGGACTATCACTTCGGAGCTTACCAATAAAACCATATCACCAAAGCGCTCATCCAAAGTACTGATCCAGTAGAAGATCTTGGATTTAATTCGACCAGGGTAGTTATCAACAGATAAATCGCAGGAAATGCCAAAGCGGTTGCTCACGTACTGAAGAACTGGGACTCTTGCTTGAGGAATGAACTCCATATATCCATAAACACCTAAATACAATAAAAGGAGCACAACCAAATTTAAATGAGATGTTCAGTAGGCATGGAGTGCTAAAAACCATTACAGGGGCAAAAAAACAAAGTGCCACAATAAATTCACTAACCACAGAACAATAATGAAATTCTTGAAAAAATCACAGCCAACACATAAGTTAGAATGATGCTCCCTCACATGATTTTGAACTCCTTGGTGCACACAAACATATTATGACTGTTTTACCACAAAAGCTATGAGTATTCACAGGTCGACACTAGAAATTCATCATTCTGGTTAACGCTATTCGCAGGATAGAGTGATCAGGCAACGAATTATGTATGCTTATGTACTGTAGAATAGATAGAATTACCTCCCTTTTGCAAAGCTGTCCTTACTGCTTTCAAGATACTTATCTTCTTTTTCTTGTTTATAGGAAGGTTTGAGCTATTCATGAGCTGAACTGATATATCCAAATCTCCTGATTTTGAGTATAGATTTGATAGAAAGGATCCAAAAGGTTTTGCAGCAGCACCTGTAAGGAAAGTGAGAAAATCAGGTAAAGCAACATTTGAACTGTATCATGAAAAACTTCAAACACCTTTCACTTGTCATCATTATAGAAATTTCAAATTTCTTGACCTGTATGTTGGTTAATTAAGTCTATGACAAGAAATAAATGTGTATCCTCTGGTAAAGATTATTGTGTGTCATTTGAGCAGCTCATAACCTAGCAAATCACATATTGCCATATGACTTTTTCCAATACTAGGTAAAAACTGTACTGCGGCCATAGGTCACTAGTTACACAATGGCAGACACCTGGACCTGTCAATGAGTCACCGTTCCAATACTTAGTCTCCAAATGAAGTGCATTCACAGGCGACTAGATTACCGCTTCTCATCTATCGTCTTTGGTTCTTTGTTCTCAAACACAAACTACTCTAGGGTTCTTTAGGAATACAATAGACTTTCTGGAAAACCTTTTGAGGATATATTCAACTTTGTAGACGTCCTGTAACGGATTACAAATACTGTGTTTCAGAAATTTATATCATAAGTCCATGGACAAAGGAAAAGGCTTTCCCTTCAGTTGTGCAGAGTGCAGCACAAACTTCACTGTCAATATCAGGCTCATTTTCAAATGATGGATATGGCTCCCATGGTAGCCAAAGGAGTAAGTTACCTTTCAAGACTGCAACTGGTTGCATGGAAACTTCCAGCTCCTTAATTGCAGATAGTCTTCTGTTCAGATCATCCTCTGCCGGTTTTATTTGAGAGAGGATGTCTTTAATACACTTCTCCAGCACATCGTTGTTGGGGACAAGTTCAATCATGCTGAAATACTGAAGCCAGGAAGAAACATAAGATCAAGCAAGAAAGACAGGGAGAAGTAATATGAGTGTCAATTAGCACCGCTAAACACTAGTTACAAGTACAATGATTGCGCTAGTTTTCTTTCATACAAAATTTTCCAGGACAGAATGTACGAGGCATGTTTTAAAGAACCATAACAAAAAAAAGAACTTAGTGGAGCACTGCATTCTCTGAGAGAACCAAATGTATCCGCAACTCTCTAAAAGTAGAAAATTTATGGAGACCACAAACTAAAACCTAGATTCTTCATAATGGGAAGACAGTGGATTTAGAGGCAGCGCTACCAAGTTTTAACGTAATGGGGATTTTGAGTATATGTGACTCCCCTAGGATCTTGATGTAAACGAGGCACATGGAGTGGAATACCCTCAATGCAACTCGGAGGAGTGGGGTACTTTGAAAATCTCCTACCATATTCAACTATGGCATGAGGGGAAGCATCACTGCCCAAGTCAACGGATGGAACCTTTTTGTGCATGTCCTATCATGTTTGTGTTTACCGTACCTACCATTAGCACCCAACATGGCAAACAATCCACAGAAAAAGCTCCCATGCCGCGAGTGATTGTCGCCTCAAACGCGAATTTTTCATCAAATTTTCTGAATACTGCAGCATATGCACATCCACGCAAAGGCAAAACCCGAGTACAACTTCGGCAATTCACCACATATAGCACCACGAGTGTTAAAGTAGCTTAATTTGGCGGATGCACCAGTGTCAAGCTAGAAAGCAAAGCACTGACATGGCGTGCATCCATGCATCGAGTATCAGCCCTCGAAGCAAACGGGCCCTGCCGCGATGGCCAGCGAAACCCCCACAATCGACAGACACCCTATCCCAAAATTTCATGCCGGGGGGCCGTACGGACTAGCCGACGCGAAATGGCGAGGGGATTTTTACCTGGAGAAAAACAGGGGATGGATCTGAGTTTCCGCGGGAGCGCGAAGTCGGCGGCCGCCGCGTGCGGTGAAGTCGCGTCGTCGGGTCGGGTCAAGGGGGGCAGGTCGACGAGGGGCGAGAGGGGGAGGAGACCATGG
>NC_057802.1:468538664-468543162 GCF_018294505.1 Triticum aestivum | reverse complement strand
AGCTTTCGATGGATCTGCTGACTCGATCACACTTCCTTTACAGATGTAAATTAAATGTACTCTACCCTTTGTCATTCCCTAGTACCTTCGGTGCTAAGGCTGTTTTTTTTTCTCTCAAAATAAAAGGCTGGTTTTTTTTAACATGGTGTCATACTTTAAATCTAGGGCAACGCTCTGCGTCGGCTCGGTGATAGGATGAACGGAGTCACCTCACACACCGTTCGATCATGTCGCTATTAGTAGCTAGATCAGCCCTGCATGGTCAACCCCATCCTTTCACCCCGCCTTGGCGATGTTGCATGGTCGTCTGTCTTCCCTCGGTGTCGACTCAGAATGTGATGTCACTGCCCGTCGGCTCGCCACACCACGCAACCCCTTCGCAACATCACACGCGGACACGGCAGATGCTGGTCGGATCTCGGCATCGGTGGGCCCCCTCGCAGCAGCCATCGTCTAACATGGCCACGTCCGTAGCATCATCGAGTGTAATTGCACCATCGTCGACCACCGCAACGCCGGTGCCTAGCTAGCCTTGCCTCGCCTCTCGTGTCCTTTGCAACGGCGACCACCAGCCATCACAGCAGCGCACGTCTCTACTCATAGCAACAGTAATGGGTAGTTGTGCCACTCTTGGCCGCCTTTAGCTCGTAGCAATGCCTTGCTTGCATCTTTCTTCCCGCTCTTGTAGATTTCACTCCGAATCGTGGGGAGGTGCTTATATTCGCTTGGGGACACAAGAGTTGCGAACCAGTGCTCGAGGAACCGCATCCATGTCATCTTCAGCAAAGGAGGGAGAAGCAATGGCTACGATCGAGGAGTAGGAAAAGCGGAAAGAAAAGGGATGGGGACACGCTCGGGAGAGCAAGTGGATAAGATAATTCTCCGTAGAGATGAGTAGAAGATGAAGCCAGTGTGCGAGCCCAAGGGGCACGTGACATACGACTGAGGCAGACGATGAGAGCGCGCAATTGCCCTAGCAATTTAAATTGGTTTCATTTAATCTAAACTAATAATTACTCATATAAAAGATGTTGGAGTACCCGCCTCCCGAGGGTATCCTCGCTAGCGAGTGCCTTCCAACTCGTTCGATTCGGGGACGCCTCGCGCCGCTACCTACCTGGCGCCCTCCCTGACGTCAGATCAAGCACGGGCGCTCCTCATCGAGCTGGGGGCCTCGGGGGTCCATGACTTGTGAGTCGTGGGGGTGCGTGTGGCCATCTTTCTGTGGTGTTTTTTGTTGTGCCTCATATGCCGCCTCGAGCGTTGTTCGGAGTGTCCATCACCGTGAATTATATTCGGTTGTTGGCATGCATTCGGTTGGATCATGTAGGACAACTCTCGTGTGATGTTGTTGGGTCGGTGGAGGTAGTTGATTTTTTAGTCTGGTTTGTGCATTGCTCGGAGTGGTCGTCATTGCTGCTTGTTCGGTTGATGTCCTATGTTGGGTCGGGTTATGCCGGGTACCCCTCGTGCGATGTTGTCGGGTTAACAAGGTTCTTTGCTTTATGGGTCCAGTTTGACGACCACTTTTTGTGTGTTCTTGGTGTCCAGTTAGGAGGTCCTTGGGGATGCTGCTTCTCTGCCGACGTTGTGGTGGTTCATTCGTTCGGCTTGGTGTTCCCTGGGATTGGCATGCGCCAATGTAGTCGAACTAGTTTGACGCGACAGAGTATAACACTTGAAGTCACATATGGTTTAGCCACTCTTGGTGTGTTGTCTGTGGTCGATTATGAGGTCCTTGGGAAGGTTGCTTTTTTACGAGTGGTGCTCGGTTCGTCTGGTTTGCTATTACTTGAGTCGGCATGCACCAATGTGGTCGAAATATAACGCCTGAGGTTGTTGATGGTATAGGTCGCCTATGGGACCACCTGGGGTTGAGCCTTGGCTCCCTGTCTTCTTCCGGCACAAAAACCTTCCTCCTTTTTTCTGCCTTTTTAGGACTTTTTCTGTGGTGTTTTCATGAAATTCTAAGAACGATAAAAAACAGAAAGGGGCATTTGGCACTGAATTAATATGTTAGTTACTCAAAGTGGTTTAAAAACATTGTAATCTTATAGGATAACGAGTATGAAACATACAAAAAAAATCGATATGTTGGATATGTATCCACGACCTAACGCATTTGGTTCTTCTTCCACCATGTTGTATGTTCTCTTTTTTCCTTCTATTTTAACTTGTAAAAGTGGTGTGTAGTTTGTCTCTAACATATTTACATAAAAGTGTGTGCATCCTGATTTATGGGATGTAGCTCGCATTTTTTACATTTGGTTACATGTCTTTGTTTATCTGATGGCTAGCCTTAGTAGGCGGCAGCTATGATATAAGATTGTTTAAACCTGTTGGCCGGAGCTTTTTGCACCTGGATGCTTTTTCTCTGTTAATTTTCGTTGTCTCTCTTATACCGGAACCCGATCCTATTTTAGGATTGTATGGAAAAATGTTATCTTTTCCTTTTTGTTGTGGATTGTTTTTGGATATATCATACTAGCAATCAGTATGGATATGATCTATGTCCTTTTATGTATTCAATTGCATGGTTAGTAACATCACTATGTTACATGTTTCGATGATATTGACTATCATGTTTTATCTTTTGTTCTTCTGGATAAACTTATGAAAAATTGCTCAATAATTCAACAATATACGTGTAGGCAATTTTCTTCAATTGCTTTCGAGGCACCCCCCAAACCACCTCCGTTTGAGGGGGTGAATTAAAAGCGATGGTTTTGATGGGTAGTGCTTTGTCTAACCATCATGAATTGTTTTCACGCCTCTAACGGAAAGCCAAAGGGAACACTTACTCCCAAATGAGAGAAAGATTTCCAGGCTACAGACACCCTCCTTAGAGGTGTTGTTTTGAGTGTTCTTGGTTGCAAGATCGCCGATCCTTTCATGACCAATGAGGTTGGTAATGATATGTGGGATGTGCTGCAGGCCAAGTTTGGGGTCTCGGACACAGACGGTGAGTTGTATCTTATGGAACAATATCATGTTTACAAGATGACTGCCTCGTAGTTGAGCATGCACATGAATCCAGTAACTTGTAAACAAACTTGAGCATTTCAATTGTGTGTTACAATGTAGGTTTGTTGTCTGAAGCATCATTGCTAAACTTGCTCCATCGTGGGGGAATTCTGCTACTTCTTTGAAGCACGAGAGACTGGAACTTTTTGTTGTCAATATTATTGGCACTCTTGATGTGGAAGATAAGGCGAGGGCGAAAGACGCACGTGCTTGTTTCCATGAGGAGAATCCTAGTGCCAACTTGGTACACAAGAAGAATTCCAGTTCCACAAATTCAAGAACAAGAATAACTCCTTGATCACCATACCTGGTTATCCTCGTTACCGGTTCGCACTCTTTTTTATGTATTTCGGTATCCTCGGGACTAATTTGTTAGTCACTATACCTGGTAAGGCAATGTTGGACACCATGATACCGAGTGGGTTAAGAGTGTATTGAAGGAAATATGCCCTAGAGGCAATAATAAAGTTGTTATTTATATTTCCTTATATCATGATAAATGTTTATTATTCATGCTAGAATTGTATTAACCAGAAACTTAGTACATGTGTGAATACATAGACAAACAGAGTGTCCCTAGTGTGCCTCTACTTGACTAGCTCGTTAATCAAAGATGGTTAAGTTTCCTAGCCATAGACATGAGTTGTCATTTGATGAACAGGATCACATCATTAGAGAATGATGTGATGGACAAGACCCATCCGTTAGCTTAGCACTATGATCATTTAGTTTATTGCTATTGCCTTTTTCATGACTTATACATGTTCCTATGACTATGAGATTATGCAACTCCCGGATACTGGAGGAACACTTAGTGTGCTATCAAACGTCACAACGTAACTGGGTGATTATAAAGATGCTCTACAGGTGTCTCCGATGGTGTCTGTTGAGTTGGCATAGATCGAGATTAGGATTTGTCACTCCGAATGTCGGAGAGGTATCTCTGGGCCCTCTCGGTAATGCACATCACTATAAGCCTTGAAAGCAATGTGATTAATGAGTTAGTTGCGGGATGATGCATTACGGAACGAGTAAAGAGACTTGCCGGTAACGAGATTGAACTAGGTATGATGATACCGACGATCGAATCTCAGGCAAGTAACGTACCGATGACAAAGGGAACAACGTATGTTATGCGGTTTGACCGATAAAGATCTTCGCAGAATATGTAGGAGCCAATATGAGCATCTAGGTTCCGCTATTGGTTATTGACCGGAGATGTGTCTCGGTCATGTCTACATAGTTCTCGAACCCGTAGGGTCCGCACGCTTAACGTTCGATGATGATTGGTATTATGGGTTTATGTGATTTGATGTACCGAAGGTTGTTCGGAGTCCTGAATGAGATCACGGATATGACGAGGAGTCTCGAAATGGTCGAGACATAAAGATTGATATATTGGACCATGTTATTCGGACATCGGAAGTGTTCCGGATAGTTTGGGATAAAACCGGAGTGCCGGAGGGTTACCGGA
>NC_057802.1:468525946-468538450 GCF_018294505.1 Triticum aestivum | reverse complement strand
CCTAGTTGGACTAGGAAAGGGGGGAACCTACTCCTACTTGGAGTAGGATCCCCCCCTTGGGTGCGCCCCTTGTGGACGGTCGGCCCCCTCCTCCCCTCCTTTATATACGGGGGAGGGGGCACCCATAGACACACAAGTTGATCTTTAGCCGTGTGCGGTGCCCCCCTCCACAGTTTTCCACCTCAGTCATATCGTCGTAGTGCTTAGGCGAAGCCCTGCGCCGGTAACCTCATCATCACCGTCACCACGCCGTCGTGCTGACGGAACTCTCCCTCGGCCTCAGCTGGATCTAGAGTTCGAGGGACGTCACCGAGCTGAACGTGTGCAGATCGCGGAGGTGACGTCCGTTCGGTACTTGATCGGTTGGATTGCGAAGACGTTCGACTACATCAACCGCGTTACTTAACGCTTCCGCTTTCGGTCTACGAGGGTACGTGGACACACTCTCCCCGTTCGTTGCTATTCTTCTCCTAGATATATCTTGCGTGATCGTAGGCAAAAAATTTGAAATACTACGTTCCCCAAGAGTGGCATCCGAGCCAGGTCTATGCGTAGATGTTATATGCACGAGTAGAACACAAAGAGTTGTGGGCGATAATAGTCATACTGCTTACCAGCATGTCATACTTTGATTCGGAGGTATTGTTGGATGAAGCGGCCCAGACCGACATTACATGACCGCGTTCATGAGACTGGTTCTACCGACATGCTTCGCACACAGGTGGCTAGTGGGTGTCTGTTTCTCCAGCTTTAGTTGAATCGAGTGTGGCTACGCCCGGTCCTTGTTGAAGGTTAAAACAGCACGCTTGACGAAAAATCGTTGTGGTTTTGATGCGTAGGTAAGAACGGTTCTTGCTAAGCCCGTAGCAGCCACGTAAAACTTGCAACAACAAAGTAGAGGACGTCTAACTTGTTTTTGCACGGCATGTTGTGATGTGATATGGTCAAGACGTGATGATATATAAATTGTTGTATGAGATGATCATGTTTTGTAACAGAGTTATCGGCAACTGGCAGGAGCCATATGGTTGTCGCTTTATTGTATGCAATGCAATCGACATGTAATTGTTTTTACTTTATCACTAAGCAGTAGCGATAGTCGTAGAAACAATAGTTGGCGAGACGACAACGATGCTATGATGGAAATCAAGGTGTCGCGCCGGTGACGATGGAGATCATGACGATGCTTCGGTGATGGAGATCATGAGCACAAGATGATGATGGCAATATCATGTCACATATTTTGATTGCATGTGATGTTTATCCTTTATGCATCTTATTTTGCTTAGTTTGGCGGTAGCATTATAAGATGATCTCTCACTAAATTTCAAGGTACAAGTGTTCTCCCTGAGTATGCACCGTTGCTACAGTTCATCGTGCAGAGACACCACGTGATGATCGGGTGTGATGAGCTCTACGTTCACATACAACGGGTGCAAGCTAGTTTTGCACACGCAGAATACTCGGGTTAAACTTGACGAGCCTAGCATATGCAGATATGGCCTCGGAACACTGAGACCGAAAGGTCGAACGTGAATCATATAGTAGATATGATCAACATAGTGATGTTCACCATTCAAAACTACTCCATCTCACGTGATGATCGGACATGGTTTTGTTGATTTGGATCACATGATCACTTAGATGATTAGAGGGATGTTTATCTAAGTGGGAGTTCTTAAGTAATATGATTAATTGAAGTTTAATTTATCATGAACTTAGTACCTAATAGCATTTTGCATGTCTATGTTGTTGTAGATCAATGACCCGTGCTACTGTTCCTTTGAATTTTAATGCATTCCTAGAGAAAGCTAAGTTGAAAGATGATGGTAGCAACTACACAGACTGGGTCCGTAACTTGAGGATTATCCTCATTGCTGCACAGAAGAATTACGTCCTGGAAGCACCGCTAGGTGCAAGACCCGCTGCGGGAGCAACACCAGACGTTGTGAACGTCTGGCAGAGCAAAGCTGATGACTACTCGATAGTTCAGTGTGCCATGCTTTACGGCTTAGAACCGGGACTTCAACGACGTTTTGAACGTCATGGAGCATATGAGATGTTCTAGGAGTTGAAGTTAATATTTCAAGCAAATGCCCGGATTGAGAGATATGAAGTCTCCAATAAGTTCTACAGCTGCAAAATGGAGGAGAATAGTTCTGTCAGTGAACATATACTCAGAATGTCTGGGTACCACAACCACTTGACTCAACTGGGAGTTAATATTCCTGATGATAGTCTCATTGACAGAGTTCTTCAATCACTGCCACCAAGCTACAAAAGCTTCGTGATGAACTATAATATGCAAGGGATGAACAAGACTATTCCCGAGCACTTCGCGATGCTAAAGGCTGCGGAGGTAGAAATCAAAAAGGAGCATCAAGTGTTGATGGTAAACAAGACCACTAGTTTCAAGAAAAAGGGCAAAGGGAAGAAGAGGAACTTCAAGAAGAACGGCAAGCAAGTTGCTGCTCAAGTGAAGAAGCCCAAGTCTGGACCTAAGCCTGAAACTGAGTGCTTCTACTGCAAAGGGACTGGTCACTGGAAGCGGAACTGCCCCAAGTATTTGGCGGATAAGAAGGATGGCAAAGTGAAAGGTATATTTGATATACATGTTATTGATGTGTACCTTACTAATGCTCGCAGTAGTGCCTGGGTATTTGATACTGGTTTTGTTGCTCATATTTGCAACTCGAAACAGGGACTACGGATTAAGTGAAGATTGGCTAAGGACGAGGTGACGATGCGCGTGGGAAATGGTTCCAAAGTCGATGTGATCGCCGTCGGCACGCTACCTCTACATCTACCTTCGGGATTAGTTTTAGACCTGAATAATTGTTATTTGGTGCCAGCGTTAAGCATGAACATTATATCTGGATCTTGTTTGATGCGAGACGGTTATTCATTTAAATCAGAGAATAATGGTTATTCTATTTATATGAGTAATATCTTTTATGGTCATGCACCCTTAATGAGTGGTCTATTTTTATTGAATCTCAATAGTAGTGACACACATATTCATAGTATTGAAGCCAAAAGATATAAGTTTAATAATGATAGTGCAACTTATTTGTGGCACTGCTGTTTGGGTCATATTGGTGTAAAGCGCATGAAGAAACTCCATGCCGATGGACTTTTGGAATCACTTGATGCTTGCAAACCATGCCTCATGGGCAAGATGACTAAAACTCTGTTCTCCGGAACAATGAAGCGAGCAACAGACTTGTTGGAAATAATACATACTGATGTATGCGGTCCGATGAGTGTTGAGGCTCGTGGTGGGTATCGTTATTTTCTGACCTTCACAGATGATTTGAGCAGATATGGGTATATCTACTTGATGAAACATAAGTCTGAAACATTTGAAAAGTTCAAAGAATTTCAGAGTGAAGTGGAAAATCATCGTAACAAGAAAATAAAGTTTCTACGATTTGATCATGGAGTTGAATATTTGAGTTACGAGTTTGCTCTTCATTTGAAACAATGTGGAATAGTTTCGCAACTCACGCCACCTGGAACACCACAGCGTAATGGTGTGTTCGAACGTCGTAACCGCACTTTATTAGATATGGTGCGATCTATGATGTCTCTTACTGATTTACCGCTATGGTTTTGGGGTTATGCTTTAGAGACGGCTGCATTCACGTTAAATAGGGCACCATCTAAATCCGTTGAGACGACACCTTATGAACTGTGGTTTGGCAAGAAACCCAAGTTGTCATTTCTTAAAGTTTGGGGTTGCGATGCTTATGTGAAAAAGCTTCAACCTGATAAGCTCGAACCCAAACTGGAGAAATGTGTCTTCATAGGATACCCAAAGGAAACTGTTAGGTACACCTTCTATCACAGATCTGAAGGCAAGATATTCATTGCTAAGAATGGATCCTTTCTAGAGAAGGAGTTTCTCTCGAAAGAAGTGAGGGGGAGGAAAGTAGAACTTGATGAGGTAATTGTACCTACTCCCTTATTGGAAAGTAGTTCATCACAGAAATCAGTTCCAGTGATTCCTACACCAATTAGTGAGGAAGCTAATGATGGTGATCATGAAACTTCTGATCAACTTACTACCGAACCTCGTAGGTCAACCAGAGTAAGATCCGCACCAGAGTGGTACGGTAATCCTGTTCTGTAGGTCAGCCATAGAGAATAAACGGATCTTCAAGTAGAAGACCGACGCAGATGGTAATGTTACTGTCTACAAAGCTCGACTTGTTGCGAAAGGTTTTCGACAAGTTCAAGGAGTTGACTACGATTAGACTTTCTCACCCGTAGCAATGCTTAAGTCCGTCTGAATCATGTTAGCAATTGCCGCATTTTATGATTATGAAATTTGGCAAATGGATGTAAAAACTGCATTCCTGAATGGATTTCTGGAAGAAGAGTTGTATATGATGCAACTAGAAGGTTTTATCGATCCAAAGGATGCTGACAAAGTGTGCAAGCTCCAGCGATCCATTTATGGACTGGTGCAAGCCTCTCGGAGTTGGAATAAACGTTTTGATAGTGTGATCAAAGCATATGGTTTTATACAAACTTTTGGAGAAGCGTGTATTTACAAGAAAGTGAGTGGGAGCTCTGTAGCATTTCTAATATTATATGTGGATGACATATTGTTGATTGGAAATGATATAGAATTTCTGGATAGCATAAAAGGATACTTGAATAAGAGTTTTTCTATGAAAGACCTCGGTGAAGCTGCTTACCTATTGTGCATCAAGATCTATAGAGATAGATCAAGACGCTTAATTGGACTTTCACAAAGCACATACCTTGACAAAGTTCTGAAGAAGTTCAAAATGGATCAAGCAAAGAAAGGGTTCTTGCCTGTGTTACAAGGTGTGAAGTTGAGTCAGACTCAATGCCCGACCACTGCAGAAGATAGAGAAAATATGAAAGTCATTCCCTATGCTTCAGCCATAGGTTCTATCATGTATGCAATGTTGTGTACCAGACATTATGTGTGCCTTTCTATAAGTATAGCAGGGGTGTACCAAAGTAATCCAGGAGTGGATCACTGGACAGCGGTCAAGAACTTCCTGGAAATACCTGAAGAGGACTAAGGATATGTTTCTCGTTTATGGAGGTGACAAAGAGCTCGTTGTAAATGGTTACGTCGATGCAAGCTTTGACACTGATCCAGATGACTCTAAGTCACAAACCGGATACGTATTTATATTGAACGGTGGAGCTGTCAGTTGGTGCAGTTCTAAGCAAAGCGCCGTGGCGGGATCTACGTGTAAAGCGCAGTACATAGCTGCTTCAGAAGCAGCAAACGAAGGAGTCTGGATGAAGGAGTTCATATCCGATCTAGGTGTAATACCTAGTGCATCGGGTCCAATGAAAATCTTTTGTGACAATACTGGAGCAATAGCCTTGGCTAAGGAATCCAGATTTCACAAGAGAACCAAGCACATCAAGAGACGCTTCAATTCCATCCATCATCAAGTGTCGGAAGGGTCATAGAGATTTGCAAGATACATATGGATCTGAATGTTGCAGACCCGTTGACTAAGCCTCTCTCACGAGCAAAACATGATCAGCACCAAGACTCCATGGGTGTTAGAATCATTACTATGTAATCTAGATTATTGACTCTAGTGCAAGTGGGAGACTGAAGGAAATATGCCCTAGAGGCAATAATAACGTTGTTGTTTATATTTCCTTATATCATGATAAATGTTTATTATTCATGCTAGAATTGTATTAACCGGAAACTTAGTACATGTGTGAATACATAGACAGACAGAGTGTCCCTAGTGTGCCTCTACTTGACTAGCTCGTTAATCAAAGATGGTTAAGTTTCCTAGCCATAGACATGAGTTGTCATTTGATGAACGGGATCACATCATTAGAGAAATGATGTGATGGACAAGACCCATCCGTTAGCTTAGCACTATGATCGTTTAGTTTATTGCTATTGCTTTCTTCATGACTTATACATGTTCCTATGACTATGAGATTATGCAACTCCCGGATACCGGAGGAACACTTAGTGTGCTATCAAACGTCACAACGTAACTGGGTGATCATAAAGATGCTCTACAGGTGTCTCCGATGGTGTCTGTTGAGTTGGCATAGATCGAGATTAGGATTTGTCACTCCGAATGTCGGAGAGGTATCTCTGGGCCCTCTCGGTAATGCACATCACTATAAGCCTTGCAAGCAATGTGACTAATGAGTTAGTTGCAGGATGATGCATTACGGAACGAGTAAAGAGACTTGACGGTAACGAGATTGAACTAGGTATGATGATACCGACGATCGATCTCGGGCAAGTAACGTACCGATGACAAAGGGAACAACGTATGTTGTTATGCGGTTTGACCGATAAAGATCTTCGTAGAATATGTAGGAGCCAATATGAGCATCTAGGTTCCGCTATTGGTTATTGACCGGAGATGTGTCTCGGTCATGTCTACATAGTTCTCGAACCCGTAGGGTCCGCATGCTTAACGTTCGATGACGATTGGTATTATGCGTTTATGTGATTTGATGTACCGAGGGTTGTTCGGAGTCCCGGATGAGATCACGGACATGACGAGGAGTCTCGAAATGGTCGAGACGTAAAGATCGATATATTCAACATCATTGTTACCTTAAGTGGGTATACCATATTCTCATGGTACAAGGACACAAAGTAAACGTTAACAACATGATCTCAGAATAGTTCATAAGTGGGTATATCCAACATCATTGTTACCTTAACCATGTGCTCTCATTATTGTTGGCATAATTGTTATGAACAATGCTAATGGTCACAAAAACAAGACCATGAACAATACATGAGCTAGTCTAGTGGCCTTAGGGATCTGTATGGTGTTTATAATTCTACACATGTAATTAGTTTCTTTGAATCTCATATTCAAGAAATATTGCAATTATAGAATACAATGTAAACTTAACCATGCACATATAAATAGAATAGTAACAACTTTGTTATTTCCTTTGGAGCATATTTCCAACACATGCGAACATCTTTGTTGTCTGCCCCGGCCACCAAGGGGAAGAAAGGCCTTCACCTGACCATGTGTCATGAAACTATATATGGCCCATGCCTTGAAATCGAGCACACACCCGAGCTCGGGTGTGTGTCATGAAACTATATATGGCCCATGCCTTGAAATCAAACCACCTAACTTCACCACCAGCACACACCCGAGCATCCACCTCCCACGTTGCTCCACCATGACATCACGCCGCCCGCCACAACGAGGCAACCACCAAGGCACCTCGCGTCGTGATGGCTACATTGTTGCCGTAGCCTACGGTGACAAGCGCTCCATGGCAGTTGGTAACGTAGTTGTGCTAAGGTTCAAAGGAGTGAGTGATTCAATTTCTCCGCTTAGCGAGGCAAATCGCAAAAGGGATGCCACTTACGGGTCGCCTCATAATCAACACTTTCTCATTCCATAAATATTTTCCTATTTAATAAAATCAATTTTATGTCAAAACCCCAGAAACATTATATTAAAAAATACACACACACACACACACGAAAATCAATGTATCTTATATACCTAAGAGAGTCATCTCCACTAACTTGTTTATCTCAAGATTCAAACATGTCACCTCATCATATAATTATGAATGGGATAAGACCTCACCACAACATTCAACCATGCATGAGAAAATGGCTTTCATTAAACTATTCTACCTGTATTCAATAAATATTGGAACAACTACACATAATCAAATATAAGAAGTCATATGTAGTTTTACTTTTGTTCTCATGTTATCAACCCAATTTTTCATCAACCAATTCCTGCAGCACCGCTCGGAGTATCATCTGTTGGTTTCAAAAAATACTCGACTTTTTTAATAAAGAAATATCAATGATATTTTTAAAAGTGTTCACAATTTTTTCAAAAACACTTATCAATTTTAAAGTGATTTATAGATTTAAATAAATAAGCTCCAAATATTAATCATTCACTAATTACAAAATATCTATATATTAAAACAATACGAAGAAGAAAAAGATAAACCAAAGAAACCTGAAAATTCAAAATAAACATTTGTTAATAAAAACCGGAATAAAATGAGAAAACAAAACAGCAGAAAGCCAAGGTTAAAACCAGAATTTGTGCGTCGCTTGTCCCATCGCGTTAAAAAGGATTTGCTCACATGTGCAGGAGTCACCAAGAGCTCCTATAGATCGCCCCATGCGCGGAAACTTATGGGCTGGCCCAACCTTATTTTAGTTAGATCGGTTGACTGATGGGCCAGCGACCGTTGAACGTTGGCCAAGACTGTTGACCTGAAAGAGTTGATTTTTCACTTTTTTGGGAAAAGGGAAGTTTTATAAAATATGAGAATGTTCAATTTTTTAAGAAAAAGTTCAACAATTCTGCAAAACATTATGAAATTTGGGGAAAAAGTTTACGAATTTGAAAAAGTTGAAGACTTTGAAAGACTGTAATTTTAAAAAGTTCACAAAACTGAAAAAAGTCATAAATTTAGAAAAAAGGTTCAAAGACTTGAAAAAATCACAAATTTTGAAAAAGGTTCATAATTTGTGAAAAAGTTCACGAATTTGATAAAACGAAAAGGAAATAAAGAAAGAAAAGCCATACAGAACTTGTCCTAGAAAAAACCAAGGGAAACCGCTCAAAAACCAACGGTGAGACAGAAACACAAAGTGGTTCGGTCGACCCGGAAACCATGGACGATATTTGAGAACGAGAAAGAAAAAAAACTAAATGGGCCGAGGCCTATGTGGAAAGGGTGGTGGGGCAGTTTGAGGGAACAACTAGACACTGAAGGCGGTGAATAGGAGGATTCGGCCATTTGGGGTAATCGCCCGCAGCAGAGCAGCAACTCTCGGGCCTATTGGTATACTATTACCCCGCATGGGCTTCTTTATCGACGGGTGCACCAGCCCAAACGCAAAGAAGGACGGGAAAAATCACAAGCACCCGAAAAAAAAAAGAGAAAGATTCTTGCCGAAGCAAAACCACGATGTGGACCAGATTGAACTCCTGTACACCTAGGTAGACAGCGCATGTGGAGGCAAGATTGACCAATCAATCCGGCCTCTCGCTGTTGCTCCATGGCTTCAATGGTGGCGGGGGAACAAAACCATGCCTCGCGATGAAGCTCCACCGGCCGTACGTCGCTCCCCCCTCGTCCTCCGATGTCGCCGTGTCCCGAACACTTTTCCTCTCTTTTCGCCTCCGAATCCGCTTTTGCGATCCGAGCGCCCGTCGCATCGCGGTCGCGGCCCTTCCTTTCTCCGCCGTCGTACCGCCGATGGTCGTGCGGCATCTCCCATTGATGGATTCTGGGACGGCGACGCGCTCCCTTTGGTGTCAACCCTACGCCCAGATACCGTGCCCGCCACTTCCCGGAACCTTCTCCCCTCCCTCCCCCGGGGTGCGCCGCGCCCGCGCTACAGCTACACGCTGTGCAGCCACGCCAAGGCCGACGGCATCCACCATGGAGCTGCTACGCGAAGGGACCTTAATCAACAATAAACAAGTGCAGATCGAGTCAGCAAACAGTCACCGACGGCACGTTACGGCCTCCCCCCTCCCTCCTCCCTCCCCTTTTCCAGCCGGGTCGCGTCGTGCGGCGCAGCTGTGCGCGTCGACGCGTGCAGTGCGGCCACGGGACCGGTGGCGGTGGGTGTGCCGCGGAGGGCAAGCTCAATAATGTCCCGGCGCCTAACTCGGGACGTGTACGCCCGGGGTCAGTGGAGACTTTTCTCTTTCTCCCCACGACACCCCCAACAGAAACGCATCGAGAGGACGACAGCGACAGGCCCCGACACGTAGCCCCCCAGCATCATTCATCCCGTTCTATCATCAGCGCCCTTTTGTTGTCCCACTGAAGAGAAATCGTGCGGTGAAGGGGGCACGTTTCATTCGGGTTCAGTACAGCTTGGCCCCACGCACAGTGCATAGATAGATCGGCATCTGTTCGACTTTTCTCTGCTCCGATCCTGCGACGATACGAGGCAATCACCTTCACCCACGAATATCAACGAGTCGTCAGGGGTAAGACGCGAGTGGCCAGCTTCCGTCGTCACGATCCACCTAATTACGTACGATGGATATGAAGAGCTTATGGTTAAATAAAGATCTTCTTATCGACTTGTTAACATATCAAATACTCCCTTCGGCCCATAATGTAGGACGTTTTTTTCACACTACAGTACTGTGAAAAAAAGTCTTATGGGACGGAGGGAGTGGAGGGAGTTCTTCGTGTACGTACGATGCAGTTGAAACAGCTGAGCTTATCTGTTCAACTTCATTTTGGCGGGTAGAATTATAAACTAGTACTACTAGATCTATACTACTACATCGAGGCAGCAAATGTAAATTTAGAAACGAGGGAAGAAATTAGCATGGATTAAAAAAATAGGATAACGAGAAGCAATCATGGAGCACGAATTCTGCTCCAAGAATCACGATCCCCGGCGCAGATCCACGACCACGACGCTCACGTTGTCGGAGCTCCCCCGCGCCAGCGCCAGCTTCGCCAGCAGCATGGCCGCGTCGGAGCACGCCCGGTCGGACTCCGCCTTGCTCACCCCCTCGCTCGCCTTGGCCTCGCCGCTCGCCTGCGCCTGAGCTGTGGCCGGCTCTGGACGGCCGTTGCTCCGGAAGCACGCCCTGGCCACGTCGCACGCCATCTCGTTGGTCACCACGTCCCACAGCCCGTCGCTGGCCAGGATCAGGCACTCGTCGGCGTCGCTGCGCTCCGTCACGGTCACCTCCGGCTCCGCCGTCACGAACGGCTTCAGGTAGCCATCCCCTGCGAACGTACAAGCCAAGTTAGGCTCGGATCGGGACCCCAGAGACAGAGCAAAGCTCCTGACGAGAGCGAAATTTGAGCTACGAACTCACCTATGGCTCGGGACATGGCGAGGACGCCGAGCACCCGGGCGCCGTCCCAGTAGATGACGCGCCCGCCCGCCGCCTGGATGCGCTCCAGCTCGTCCGGCCGATCAGGCTGAGAAAATTCATGTCAAGGTTATGGACAGTTCGCACGCAAACAGAGGGGGCAGGGCGCTCCACGCGAGAGCACGCGCGTACCTTGTGGTCAACGGAGAGGGCAACGGGGACGCCAGCGCGGGAAAGGACGGCACGGGAGTCGCCGGCGTTGGCCACGACGATCTGGATCGGGCTGACGACGGCCACGACGGCGGTGGATCCCACGTGGTCGCACCGCGAGGGCATCTTCTGCTCGCAACGGCAGGCGGGCTCCTCGCTGCTGCGGGTGGTCGCCCAGTTCGCGGCCCGTTCGTCCAGCCGCGCGAAGCTCCTCTCCATCACCTCCTTCCACACAGGCCCCTCGCCGGAGCCCGCCTTCTCGTGCTCCTCCGCCACCGCCTCATGCATCAGCTCCTGGCACGTCGTCGCCACCTGATGACACGAAACCATGTCGTCAGCTCCATTCCCTTGTGCAGAAACAACATGAATTGCGCTCATATGCGAGTAATGTTCGACGTACGTGTGAGCAGCCGTGGCCATCGAAGACGCCGAAGAAGTGGGACTTGCCGGAGCCGGGCAAGAAACCCGGCCTGATGGAGACGGCGTCCTCCATCTCGCGACGACGGCCGCACACCGAGGAAAACCCGTACCTCGGGCAACGATCCATGTTCTCGGAAGCCGAGGCAGCGTCGGGGCACGGGCCAGACACCGTGCGCGGTATCCTGGGCCGCTTGCGGGCGCCGGCGTACTCCGCGGCCGACTGCTCGAGGTCGCTCGCGAGGCGGAAGCGCTTCAGCTCCAGCCTGCGGCGCCGCCTGTCCATCACCGAAGAGGCAACGGCCGCGGCGGCCGCCGATGCCGAGACCGTGGCCACCGTGGCGGCGGTAGCCGGCGGCGACTTGGCTTCCTGGCAGCAGATCGCGGCCATTGGCAAGTAATCGCTCGCTCGACCCCGACGCCGCCCTAGATTCCCACTGCCCTCCGCCGCACGTCGGCGACGGAAACCCTGAGGCCTACACGAAACACCTCGACACACTACAGCACCTTCGCGCGCGTTCCCAGCTCGAATGGCAGCAGTAGAAGCTAAGCAGCAGCAGAGGCGCGAGCCGAAACGAACCTCACACACGCGGGGTGGGGCGGTAGAAGAAGGGGAGGGAGGGTGCCCGTCGCCGTCATGGCGGGAGCGCCCGAAAGCTACCGTCGCCGTGAGTCCGTGACGTGCTCGCCGTCCGTCTCCACCTGATCTGGACGCGTGGGCGCGCCCGGCGGGCAGATGACGACACGTGCTCGCGATCTCGGCCCCACCGGGAGGCTGATGCTAACGGCGGCGACGCCGGTGTTATCGCCAGACACACACGTGGCGGCTCGCCGCGAGACAGCCCGCCGCGGCAGCTTCTTTATTGATGCCCGCGGGGCCCGCGACACATGGGCTGTGCCTCCTGTGCCGCCCGGAAATATCACGGGGTTATTCTACTCCGGCCGTGCTGACCGGTCCATGCAGCGACGGGTCGATGGCCGGCGGGGCCATGGGTGCTCGGTGACCCGCATGGCAGTGGATGGGGGTAGGGGC
>NC_057802.1:468485905-468525647 GCF_018294505.1 Triticum aestivum | reverse complement strand
GGGGTAGGGGCGTGTGGACGTGGGAGGCGGGTGGGTGGAGGGGGAGGGACACGTGGTAAGGGGCGGTCGCGATCGGTGGGAGGTTGGTCGGTCGTGGGAGGAGGGGACGCGTGGCGTGGAGGCCGGGGGTGCCTTTTGGTGTGCTCCGTTGCGTGGGGGTGGGGGAGGGGGAAGGCGGCTGGTAGTTGGGGGCTGGCGTGGCCACGTTGCGGTGGGGGCGAAGGGGAGGTGAACCTCGGGGAAAGGCGCGCGTGCGTGGCTGAGAGAGATGGATCTGCGTGGCGGAACTGGCGCCGTTGTGTGGCGTGACCACCGATCGTCGGCTCGGCGTGGGAAACCATTGGCGCGCACTTCGGCGGGGCTGACAGGCGCGGCATGCAGCTGAACAGTGCTTCCTGCAGTGGAGGGACGCACTACGTGTTGTGTGGCAGTTGTCGCGGCTACTGTGCGGTCTCAGTACCACTGAACTACCACGTAGAGTGAGGGCAGCTCGTACGCACGGCCCAGATCGTTCGCCCGCGTCTGTTTGGAGTAAACCAACGCAAACCTCGGCCCAACGCGCAAGAGTAAAAGAACAAATGTTAATTTTCGGTCCGTTTTCGATTCATTCCTGGCCCAATTTTGGGTCGCGTTTGCGGCCAAACGGACATCACGCGGACGGATGGGACGCTCGCCCTTGTCCTCTTCTGACACGTCCGTCGGAAACACAACCCCATTTCTTCCTTCCCTTCGTTGCTCCGCCCTCGGCCCCTCGCCATCGGCGCCGGCACGCCCGTCACCACCTTGCTTTGCCCGTCGGTGGAGCAGCCCCTTTTTTCCGTCGCAGTCATCGCTCCGCCCTCCGCCACGCCCATGGTCGACCACCTTGCTGCGAACCAACGGTCTCGACATGCCCTTTCCGGCCACGTCTCCACCACGCCCGCAAGGTGTTCGACGCTTTGCTTGCAAGGTACCATGGATAGCGGAGATGAGTACTTCTTTCACAACTTCATTTGTTCATCGGACAATGAGGACATAATGGTGGTTGCATTGGTCGTCCATGACCACATCAGTAGGATGCGACCTCGGTTCAAGGGATCAATCCCCGGCCTTGAACCGCAATAGGGAGCAAGGGCACCACCTCCTCTATTTCGATTACTTTGAGAGAACCGCACTCTACAAACCGCATCAATTTCTTCGCCGCTTCCGAATGAGGAGGCATGTGTTCAATCGTATTCGGGAAGGAGTGGTTGCATATGACTCATACTTTGAATTCAAAGAGGACGCCCTTGGCAAGCTTGGCTTCTCTTCTTATCAGAAATGCGATGCGGGTATACGCATGCTTGCATATAGAATTCTCGGTGATCTTGTGGATGAGTATGTGCGTATAAGTGAGTCCACATGTCTCCTCTGAATGTATAGTTTCTACAAGGCCATGGTGGCAGTGTTCGATCCTGAATACCTGAGAGAACCAAATGCCGCTGATATAGAGAGGTTGTTGACGATTAATGCCGAGAGGGGCTTTATGAACTTTCCGGGCATGCTTGGTAGTATTGATTGTATGCATTGGAAGTGGAAGAACTGTTCATTTGCTTGGCAGGGGCAGTACAAGGGACATGTGAAAGGTGCCACTGTTATACTTGAAGTTGTGGCTTCACAAGATCTGTGGATATGACATTCTTTCTTCAGTATGGCTGGTTCTCACAATGATATTAGTGTTCTTCAGCATTCTCCAGTGTTTGCAAGGCTTGCAGAAGGCCACTGCCCGGAGGTCAACTTTGAGATCAATGGCCACCATTACAATAAGGGATATTATCTAGCTGATGGTATCTGCCGGTGTACAAAAGTAGGGGCACTCCTTTTTTACCCCTTTACTTGTGCACGGACAGTCGGAGCCGCGCCCACGGCCACACTAAGCAGGGCAGAGGAGGTAAGCCGAAGGCACAAGGCGATCAGAGGCAGCACCAAGACCAGAGAACACAAAAGAGCAAGAGGGCGAGGTGGACTCCCCTGGAAAGACCCTTGCCGGGGCAGCCTCCGCGGCCCCGGCAAGAGCCTTGCCGGGGCAACTTGCCCGATGCCAGCAGAGCAGGCCACCCTTGAGCCCGCGGGTTCCAACACCACCAACCAACTACGTTGGAACCAAGGCTCGGGAGGCACCTCTGTGGTGGCATGCAGATCTTCGTCAAGATCATAAACACACAAGATCAGATGAGGATCAGAAGACGACGATCCTCGGCGGGATCCTAGCCGAGGAAATCCACGAGACCCCCGGCAAGACCCTTGCCGAGGACGGCCACGGTGCCGCGGCAAGACCCTTGCCGGGGCCCCGGCAAGGCCCTTGCCAAAGACACTTACGGGGCCGCGGCCAGACCCGCGTCTGCCAAGGCTCCACCGCCGTCCCCATGCAACTGCCAGCTCAACTAGCTGAGCAGGCACTTGCGTGGCGACGAGCGGCCTCCACGACCGACTCAGCAAGCACCTGCGTGGTGGCATGCATGTCTTCGTGAAGGCTCCACCATCGCGTCAGCCCAGCAGCCAGCCAACGTGGCGCCACGACGCCTCGTCAGCTCGGACGCGTGTCGAAGCCAGGCGAGGTGGCGACAGCTGGGACGTGCTTTCTTGCTGTCCCCGATAAAGCAAGAGGGGCACGTCGGCAGCAAATTAAATGCGTTTGTCCGACAGTGCCAGAGGATAGACTCATCCACTGTACACCTCTCCACCTCCTGTGTGCCACTGTGGCAGCCCCTTTGCCTATAAAAGGAGGCCCGAGGGGACCAGGAGGAGGATTCCGATCTTTTGGGCAAGTTGCACCCCGTAGCTAGCTCAAGAACACAAGAACACTCAAATACATCCACCAAAGCAGGACTAGGGTATTACGCATCTTCGCGGCCCGATCCTGGGTAAACGATCCGTGTGCTTCCTGTTAGACCCGCTCTTTGCACAACCCCGCGCCCGCCAACCGTAGAAGGGATCCCAGTGATTCCATAGGTGTCGATTTCCCTCGACATCTTGGGCGCGCCAGGTAGGGGAGCGCAGCTGTGAAAATCCGGTCTAGCAGTTAGCCTAACAGTTCTTCATCGTCATGGCTCCCAAGAAGAAGGCGGTCACGGTGATCGGTTCGTCGGGAGCCGGACGGCCCGTACCGGTGCGGGCGAGCAGCGGGCCGGTCGCGGACAAAACCCGAGGCGTAGCCCACGAGCACCAACATCGCTCTGGCAGTCAGAGCCTGCCGAGCGGCGTCGTTCATGCGCAAGACGACGGACCGCACGCCGCCAAATCCAGAGACGGAGTTGGGCCCCCCGCAGGCGGCGCAGGGCCCTCCGGGGGCGGCGCCTTGCCACCCACGGGCGGCGCAGCGACCTCCAAGACGCCTACGCCGGCGCCCACGGCGCGCTCTTCCCAGGGTGTGCGCAACGACCAGCGTCACCGCGCTGGTGCGGGTGCCGCCGTGGGAAGAGTCGTGTGCATCATTTGCAGGACGAAGGAGGCCAGCATGCCCGCCGAAGTGCTGGCGAAAATGACACACAACCGCCGGGCCGTGATAGATCTCCTTCTAACGTGGTTAGAAGTTGGAGCGCGCCACGGTCCACGCAGCTTTCGCCGTCACCCACGCCAGCAGAAGCTTTGGCGCGCGCGCAACTGCTCCTCGACTTCCCTCCTGTTGCGGAAAAGCTCGACGAGTGGAGAGCCACTATCCGGAGCCTCGTCGGCGTCGCCAACAAAGACGAGCCACGGCCAGCGGGGCCCTCGGGCCGGCGCTCCATCGAACCACCGCATGGCAGCGGTGGAGGGGCCAGAGGTGCTGTGGCCACGGTGCACTCTCCTCCTCCTCGCCAGCCGCCGCGGGTATCGATCCGTCGTGACGACGCTTATGATAACATTTTCATAGTGTCTTCAGACCCTCGAACCCACCGCGACCAGCGCCAAGTTCTTCAGGAGCGAGCCCATGAAGACGCTCGAACCACCATCGAGCGCCGGCGCGATACACGTCACCAGTCAGATAGGCGGGCGGGGCCCGCTATGGACCACCCAGCACCGGGAGGCTCCGGCGGCCTAGCTTATGAGGTGGGTTGCCCAACCTTTACCCGTGAGCTGCGGCAGTTCCAGTGGCCGTCCCACCGCACGTTCAAGCCCGACGTCGGCGAGAAGTACAACGGCAAGACCCACCCCTCGGAGTTCCTCAGCATCTATACCATCGCGATGCAAGCCGCTGGAGCTCGCGACGACAAGGTGCTTGCCAATTACTTCCCGTTGGCCCTGAAACCCAATGTCATGTCTTGGTTGATGCACTTGCCGGCGGATTCCATTTCTTCTTGGTCGGATCTGTGTCATGAGTTCGTTGGTGCCTTCACTGGAGGCCACCAAGCTCATGGCCAGGCGAGTGATTTGCATATCATTCCCCAGAAGGAAGGTGAAAACCTGCGCAAGTACATACAAAGGTTCAGCCGAGTGCAATATAACATCCCAGATGTTCATCTCGCCGCCGTGATCAGCGCGTTCCATCAAAATGTGCGTAACTGCAAGATGCGTGAAGAGCTGGCAATGAACAAGGTCAAGTATGTGGCCGAACTTTACGTTCTGGCCGATAGATGCGCCCGGGCTGAAGAGGGAAGGAAGTACCCCGGCGAGGACGCCGGCGCGGAAATCAACTCTACCGCCGAACACACCGCCGCCCCGATGAAGAAGGGTCAGCGTCGCAACAGGAAACGCAAGGGCAAGGCCGTGCTTGCTGTCGAGGGATCCGACGACACCGGCGCTACCAAGAAGGCCAGGGCAGACGACCCCGGCAAGGAGATTGCCGGGTGCGCCGCTTGCCGGGCCTTGGCGGCTGCCGAGAAGCCAGGAGGCTCCGACAAGCAGTACTACAAGATCCACCGCACCAAGGGCCACGAACTCCAGAACTGCCGACAAGTCGAGCTGCTTGCTGAGAAGCAAAAGGCCGAGTATGAGAGGCGGGACAAGGAGAAGGGTCAGGATGGTGCCGAAGGATCCGGCAAGAAGCGTGGCGGCCAAGGAGGCCGCCGCGGCAAGGATAACCAGCAAGAGAGGCCCGCTCGGGGCCGCGACAAGAAGCAGGAAGACGACGATCATGATGAGGATGACGAGTCCGGCGAGCATGAGTTCCAGAAGGCTACAGAGGCCATGTGCGTCGATGGTGGTGCCTCGCTGCATACTTCTCACCGCCAGCTCAAGCAATGGGCGCGTGAGATTACAGCAGCGGAGCCGTTGTTCGACGCTCAGAAGCCGCTGAACTGGTCCAGCACGCCTATGATCTTTGACACCGAGGACCACCTTGATCCACAACTGCGGTCGGGTGTTTGCCGTTGTTGGTTTCACCAACGATACGCAACCTCAAGGTGAACAAGATGCTGGTTGACGGTGGGGCCGGTCTGAACTTGATCTCACCCGTTGTGATCAAAAGGCTACAAATTCCTGATGGAGACCTCGAGGAGACGAGCACGTTTCAAGGGGTCAACCCAGGAAGGAGCCAGCCGAAGGGTAAGGTCACGCTGCCTGTGACGTTTGGAGGCGAGTTGAACTACAGGACGAAGAGGATTGTCTTCGATGTAGCCGAGATCCCCTTGCCCTACAACGGGATCCTCGGCCGCCCGACACTAGCCAAGTTCATGGCGGCGTCACATTACGCCTACAACACGCTGAAGATGCATGGGCCGATGACCATCATCACCGTCCCATGCGATAAGAAGGATGCGCTGATCTGCGCCGACCTACTCTACCGGGAAGCAGTTGCAGCAGCTGCCGCCAAAGCACTTGCTCCTGCCGCTGAAGCCCCAGGAGGGAAGAAGAAGACCGGCAAGACCTCTCGCACCCACTCTGGCAAGCGCACCTCTTCGGGGTGTTTTGCTACCGTCGAGGACGTGCCAGAGAGCTCCACCGGCAAGAGCAAGAAATCCAGAGCTGCACCGCCAGAGACCAAGAAGGTGTCCGTCAAGGAGGATGGCACGGGAGGGGCTTTCACCATAAGCTCCACCCTCGACAGCAAATAGGAAAGCGCGCTCATCACTTTCCTGCGGGCGAATGTCGATGTGTTTGCATGGCAGGCGTCCGACATCCCCGGCGTTCCCAGGGAAGTGATTGAGCACCATCTTGCTGTTTGTCCCCATGCGCGACCCGTCAAGCAGAAGGTCAGGAAGCAAGCTTTGGAATGGCAGGAGTTCATCACAGAGGAGATCAGGAAGTTGGAAGCGGCAGGCTTGGTGATAGGAGTGCTCCATCCGACGTGGTTGGCCAATCCGGTGGTGGTGCGCAAGGCAAACGGGAAGTGGAGGCTGTGTATTGACTACACATATATCAATAAGGCTTGTCCTAAGGACCCCTTCCCGTTGCCGCGCATTGACCAGATTGTTGACTCCACGGCTGGGTGTGATCTGTTATCATTCCTCGACGCCTACTCGGGCTACCACCAGATCTTCATGACAAGAGAAGACGAAGAGAAGACATCATTCATCACCCCATGTGGTACGTATTGCTTTTTACGGATGCCTTTCGGGTTGAAGAGTGTTGGCTCAACGTTCGCAAGGGCGGTCCAAATTGGTTTTGAGCCCTAGCTACATAGAAATATGGAAGCTTATATGGATGACATAGTGGTCAAAACCAAGGACAAGGCAACTCTTGTACAGGACTTAGAAGAAACGTTTGCAAACCTGCGCAAGATCAACCTCAAGTTGAACCCTGAGAAGTGTGTCTTCGGTGTTCCGCCTGGCAAACTTCTCAGGTTCTTTGTGTCACAGCGTGGGATCGAGGCAAACCTGGACAAGATCAAGGCTATCGAGCAAATTGAGGCGCCCAAGCGGATCAAGGATGTGCGTCGGCTCACTGGCTGCGTTGCCGCCATGAGCAGATTCATTTCCAAGTCTGCCGAGCGCGCCCTTCCCTTTTTCAAAATCCTGAAAAAGGCGGGACCACTGGAATGGACCCCAGAGGCCGAAGCAGCGCTACAGGATTTGAAGAAATACCTCTCCTCTACACCGATACTAGTTGTGCCTAAACCCCAAGAGCCGTTGCTGCTGTATCTGGCGGCGACGAATCAAGTGGTCAGCGCCGCGCTAGTGGCGCAGAGGGAGGCCGACGAAGAGGCAGTAGCAACGGCGAGACTGGCGGATGGCAAGCCAGAGATTCCCCCAGCAGGGCCTGGTGCCGGCAAGGCAAGGCCCCCGGCAGAGTCCGACGCCATCGGGACAGGGCCTGCGTAGCCAAATGAAGTGGTGTAGAAGAAGAAGATGATGCAGCACCCAGTTTACTTTGTTAGCTCCCTCTTGCAGGGGGCTAGGTCAAGGTACTCCGGTGTGCAGAAATTGCTCTTCGGCCTACTTATGGCCTCAAGGAAGCTGCGTCATTACTTCCAAGCCCACGAGATCACCGTCGTCACCCGCCTCCCGTTGCAACAGATATTGCATAACCCAGACGCAACCTGGAGGATTGTGGAGTGGGCCTTGGAGCGGTCGAGCTTTGGTTTGAAGTTTGAAAGTACTTCGACGATCCAGAGCAGAGTCTTGGCGGAGTTCATTGCGGAATGGACTTCAACGCTCGACGAAGAAATCCAGGAGACCACTCTCCCCGACAAGGAAGCAAGTCGCAACTGGATCATGTACTTTTACGGGGCTTTCTCGCTGCAAGGCGCCGGTGCTGGTGTGCTGCTCGTCGTACCCACCGGAGAGCACCTCAAGTATGTAATCCAGATGCACTTTCCCAGGGAGATGTCCACAAACAACACGGGTGAATACGAGGGGTTGCTTGCCGGTCTCAGGATCACGGCAGACCTCGGGATTAAGAAGCTCATCGTCAGCGGTGATTCACAGCTTGTCATCAGGCAAGTCAATAAAGATTATCAGGGCCCGTTAATGGAGGCCTACGTAGATGAGGTGAGGAAGCTGGAAGAGCGCTTCGACGGAATACAAGCAGAGCACGTTCCCCGAGCGAAGAACGACATCGCCGATTACCTGTCGAAGCGCACTGCCTTCAAACAACCTATGGAACCAGGTACTTTTGTGCTTCGGTTAACTCAGCCATCCGTTGAACCACCAACAGAGTAGAACAAGTGAAGGAAATCAGGCCCCGACAAGTACTTGCCCGTCGAGCTCCCAGGAGCCGCCGGCAAGGACACTGCTGTGGACACCGAGCCGGCCGTGGGGCAACCGACTCTGGCAAGGCGTCAAGCCCTGGCCGTAGAGACGACCGCTCCATGGCGAAGGAAATGCCTTTAGTCCTTGCTGTCGAGCCCCAGGCTCTGGCATGGGCACAACATACCGTCCATTTCCTCCAGATAGGGGAACTTCCTGAGGAGCAGGAAGAAGCGGAGAAAGTAGCCCGTCGGTCTGCCATGTATCAGTTCGTCGACGACGTCCTGTACAGAAAAAGACCGAACGGTGTGAAATTGAAGTGCATCCCCCAAGAGGAAGGACTAGAGCTGTTGGCAGAGATACATGGAGGCATATGTGGCTCCCACATAGGGTCGAGGGCCCTTACCGGCAAGGCATTCCGGCAAGGTTTCTTCTGGCCCACTGCCCTCCAGGATGCAACAACACTAGTAACCAGGTGTGAAGCGTGCCAGTTCCATTTGAAGAAGCTTCATCAACCAGCTCAGGCCCTTCAAACAACCCCTCTCTCCTGGCATTTTCGGTCTAGGGGCTCGACATATTGGGCCCTTTCCCCCGCGCTGTCGGGGGCTTTGAGTACTTGTACATTGCAATCGACAAGTTCACAAAGTCGCTGGAGGTGGAGGCAGTGAGGAAGGTTACAGCACAGTCAGCCGTCAAGTTCTTCAAGGGGCTAGTCTGCCATTTTGGTGTGCCAAACAGGGTCATCACCGACAATGGCACGCAGTTCACAAGCCACACCTTCATTTAATACATCCAGGACCTCGGCAACAAGTTCTGTTTCGCTTCCGTGGCACACCCATGGAGCAACGGCTAGGCAGAGAGGGCAAATGCTGAAGTACTGCGAGGCCTGAGAACAAAGACTTTTAACAAGCTGCACAAGAGTGGAAGGCGCTGGATTGATGAGTTGCCGGCGGTTCTTTGGTCGACCAGAATGATGCAAAATCGAGCCACCGGCCAGACACCCTTTGCCCTGGTATACGGGGCAGAAGCAGTTCTCCCCACGGAACTCACATACGGGTCACCTCGAGTGATCGCTTATGACGAGCTTGAGCAAGAGCAATTGCGGCAAGATGACGCAACGCTCCTTGAGGAAGATCGTCTTCGGGCGGCTGTGAGAGCAGCGCGCTACCAGCAAGCCCAGCGCCGCTACCATAGCCGCAAGGTTCATGCCCAAAGCTTTGAGGAAGGCGACCTTGTTCTTCGGCGCGTTCAATCGTCCAAGAATTCCAACAAGTTGACGCCGAAGTGGGAAGGCCCTTATTGGGTAATACGAGTCACCAGGCCCGGCGTAGTCCGCCTGGAGACCGAAGATGCTATTCTAGTGAGCAACTCCTGGAACATTGAACATCTTCGCAAGTTTTACCCATAAGGCGCGGTTGCCGGGCCCCCCGGCAAACCACCTTTTGTACAAGCCTTGCCGGCAAGGCATGTAACCCTCTATACAAAGCCAGGCGCAGACCCTGAGCATAAATAAATGAAGCGCTGACGCCCTAAGTTATAGCATGCATGCTAGGTTGAGTCTCTCCCTTGGTTAGGGTTGATAGTTCTTAGCAGCGACTAACCCCTAGCATAGAGGTCGAGTGTGCGTTTCTTTGTTCCTTTCCATCCTCTTTGGTTCACAGGGTACATGGACGTTTCTGCTGAGCTGTTTGGAAGAAAGAGAACGAGCCAGCGCTCCGGCCTCGGCAAGCCAAGGTTGCTGGGGGCTGCAGATACAAGAATCCAACCACGACAAGCCAACGCTGCCGGGGCTGCAGATTCAGATAAGTCTTTCATCCTCTGTTGTGCATTTCCGTATGAAGTTGGGGCGTATGAAACCTCGTTTTGCCCCTAGACCACCGTGCTCCCCCTTTTTTCTGTACCCAAGTCCCTGGGTCGGAACCGGGTCGTAGTCGCGGTGGCGAGGAAATAAACGAGGGGCCTAACTCTACTTCGCTCCTTCCTCCGCCAAGAGCGTGAGAATGGTCGGCTGAACTAAGGGGACGGCAAGGCCTGTTGCCGGGCGTCGATGTTTATCTTAAAAATAACAAGGATTCACTCCTTGGCATGGGCCTCGCTCACGCACAAAGAACCCGGTAAGCACCCTTTTTCATTAAAAACGTCCCATACAGGTACAGTTCATACGGGATAAAAAATATGAGCAAAGGGATTACAAGTCTTGAAATTAACAAGTGCCCGCAGGCTTACAAACTAAAAAGAAATAAGGTGCCCGTAATTCCTTTCTTGTCCCTCTCCTCAGAAGGTGGAACAAGATAACAGGAGGGCAAAAAGAGCGCCTAGGCGAGGTACGAAGAGCAGAAGGCACCAAGAGAACGTCCCGGTGCCGGGAGGGGAGCTGGAAGATGAGGCAGCGGGCCGGCAATACGCAACGAAGGCATCGGTGCCCGCGTACTCCGACTTGACGGCCGCCACCCACCTTCTTCGCCTTCTCCAACCCTCCTACGCTAGCCGCCCAAGGAGCCGATGGGGAACACGCCGATGGAGAGCTTGACGGGGTCAGTCAGAGTCGGGGTAGGCGTCCCGTCGCTCGATGCCCTCATCGTCGCTGTCGCTGTCCTCCTCGTCACTCCCGCTTGAGGAGGAATCTTCATCGTCGGAGGAGCTCTCCACGCAGCACTTTAGGTGAGTTCCAAGATCTCCAAAGACCTTTACGGAGAGCAGGCCGTTCTCCATTAACTTGAAATAGAGAACGAGCCCCGCCGTCAGGCTGTGGACACGAGCGAACGTCTTCCATCCGCGATGGAGGTACATGACGTGGGGAGCGGGGAAGTCGACGTCGACCCGCGTGCCACCGTTCCCGCAGCCCCTCATGTGCAACCTGAGGGTCTGGGGTGGATCGAGCTCCATCTCCCGAGAAAATGGGGTAGGAAGACGAAGACTACAACGCGGTGGCCGGAGCAGCCTGATGAAGAACTCACGAGGCTGGTCCCCAACGTGACCCTCCATCAGGAGAGGCATCGCCGGCGGAGGCAAGGCCGGTGCGCCGCCCCGTCCCCCTCTCCCCCGGGCGCCATGATGGCCTCGGCCTCGCCCCCTCCCCCTTCCTCTCGTGGCCGGCTCCGCCGCTGCGAGCTCCTGGGGAGGAGGGACGCGTTGTCGAGCAGCGACCCTTGCCGCCACCATTGAAGGGCCTGCGCCCCCTCTCACCATGGCAGATGAAAGAAAGGAGTGGAAGTGGAAGGAGATAGGTGCTAGAAGAATGTGGGATGACATCCCCTCCCCCTTCTTATACAGGGGCAGGGTCGGGGCTCGGCCGCCCCACTCAACCAATCCAACCATCGGGGGCGCAGGGAATCGGGACCGACCCGCTGCCCCAATCAACGACGTCCCGGTTTCCTGCCTCCACCGCCTGCCACCTGCATGGGGGACACGTGGCGAGTGAGTAGGATCGAGGGGACGGGTGAGGCGACCGTTCCCCACCCCGTGATCGTGGGGCGCGGGCGCCTTGAAGGCCACGACCCGAGTCCACTCAGTAAATGAGCCGCGCCTCTGCGCCTCCCTCTTTTTATGGGGAAGGCGCGAGCCGCCTCTTTACCACGATGTGACGCATGCATGCGGAAACCGCCCCACGCATGACCCCCACGTCACGCACGACCCTCCACATCGCGCGTTCAACGCGGGTCGTGGGGAATCGCAAGCAAGCGAAAAAAGTACCGCGGTAAAAATCCCGCCCCGCCTGCCCGCGCACCGTTCTAGGCCTAGCCCAACAACTTTTCGCGCTTATGTGTGGCCTAGGCCCGGGGCTCCTGTCGGTGTACAAAAGTAGGGTCACTCCTTTTTTACCCCTTTACTTGTGCACAGACAGTCGGAGCCCCGCCCATGGCCACACTAAGTAGGGCAGAGGAGGGAAGCCGAAGGCACAAGGCGATCAGAGGCAGCACCAAGACCAGAGAACACAAAAGAGCAAGAGGGCGAGGTGGACTCCCCCGGCAAGACCCTTGCCGGGGCAGCCTCCACGGCCCCGGCAAGAGCCTTGCCGGGGCAACTTGCCCGACGCCAGCAGAGTAGGCCACCCTTGAGCCCGCGGGTTCCAACACCACCAACCAACTACATTGGAACCAAGGCTCGGGAGGCACCTTTGTGGTGGCATGCAGATCTTCGTCAAGATCATAAACACACAAGATCAGATGAGGATCAGAAGACGATGATCCTCGGTGAGATCCTAGCCGAGGAAATCCATGAAACCCCCGGTAAGACCCTTGCCGAGGACGGCCACGGTGCCGCGGCAAGACCCTTGCCGGGACCCCGGCAAGGCCCTTGCCAAAGACACTTATGGGGTCGCGGCCAGGCCCGCGTCTGCAAAGGCTCCACCGCCGTCCCCATGCAACTGCCAGCTCAACCAGCTGAGCAGGCACCTGCGCGGCGACGAGCGGCCTCCATGACCGACTCAGCAAGCACCTGCGTGGTGGCATGCAGGTCTTCGTGAAGGCTCCACCATCGCGCCAGCCCAGCAGCCAGCCAACGTGGCGCCACAACGCCTCGTCAGCTCGGACGCGTGTCGAAGCCAGGCGAGGCGGCGACAGCTGGGACGTGCTTCCTTGCCGTCCCCGATAAAGCAAGAGGGGCACATCGGCAGCGCATTAAATGCATTTGTCCGACGGTGCCAGAGGATAGACTCATCCACTGTACACCTTTCCACCTCCTGTGTGCCACCGTGGCTGCCCCTTTTGCCTATAAAAGGAGGCCCGAGGCGACCAGGAGGAGGATTCGGATCATTTGGGCAAGTTGCACCCCGTAGCTAGCTCAAGAACACAAGAATACTCAAATACATCCACCAAAGCAGGACTAGGGTATTACGCATCTTCGCGGCCCGAACCTGGGTAAACAATCCGTGTGCTTCCTGTCAGACCCGCTCTTTGCACAACCCCGCGTCCGCCAACCATAGAAGGGATCCCAGTGATTCCATACGTGTCGACTTCCCCCGACAGTATCTATCCCCAATGGTCCACTCTTGTGAAGACCATACCCAATCCGCAAGGAGAGAAGAGACAGAGGTTTACTCAAATGCAGGAGATTGCTAGGAAAGATGTGGAGCATGCATTTGGTGTGCTTTAGTCTCGATGGGGTATTGTTCGAAACCCTGCATTGACATGAAGCACTCAGAAGCTTTGGGATGTGATGACTGCTTGTGTGATCATGCACAACATGATCGTTGAGGATGAGCGTGATGGCAGTATCTATGACCAAGGGTTTTATTTCCAGGGTGAGAATGTTGAGCCTGAGCGCCCACCTCCTGCAACCTTTGAACAGTTTGTCCAATTTCATCGTGAGTTGCGTGATCGGAACACTCATACGCAGCTGCAAGATGACTTGGTTAAGCAGATGTGAGATCACATTGGCAATCAGTAGATCTATCGGTTTAATATCCGTTTGTGTGCACAAACTTTGAGTGGTTTTGTAAGACTATTTGATATTTTTAAAATTTTAATTGGATTGTAATAAAAGACTATTTTGAACATATGTTTGATTTCAACTCTTTTTGCTATGTTTATTTTGTTGTACTTGGCCTCCGGCGGACGAGAAGGGGCCGAAGATGCGGTCGCGCGTTGGGCGCCCAGCCGACGCAAACCCAAAACCGGGCGGACATGGCCCCATTGCCACCCCCAAACAGATGAAATCCGGACAAAACAGACGTTCGTTTGAGGTCGTGTGTTGGAGTTGGCCTGACCGAGTGACCGCACAGCCTTTTCGCTCACTGATCGTTTGCAAGCTCTTACGGTGAAACCATGGTTCATGGTTCAAGAGCATCTTCAACCGCAACCCTATTTTTGACAAAAATAACACGATGATGTAAATAAAACTGAATACCAATTGGCACAGTCTTATCAATCAACATAGAAGCATCATCATGGTATCATCAATACCACGGAAGCCATGTCTATTACTTGTGAAATAGTATGTGATTGTAAAGCATGTGGTGGTGGTGTCACAAGTGATTCAAAACGTGAATCAAGCATAGAGCTAATTAGCAGTTCCTTACCTCCCCTCATCTATAGGGCATAATCTTGATCATAGAGTTTCGGAGGCTCTTCATACTAAAGGTAAATTGCAGTATATAATTAACTCACAAGTGAATTTAATAGAATTATGCTCCCCGGCAATGGCAGCAAATGTCTTGAGGACCCACAACTATAGGGGATCGCAACAGTCTTCGTGAGTAGTATTTCACCTAAATTTACTGATTTGACACAATGAAACCTAAAAAATTATTTATAAGTCTTGGCATTGTTATATGTGGTTGCATGTTATGTATGATGTCTAGCTTTTATTGCTTCTAATTTTGTTGAGTTCCATCTGCTTACTTCACACATTATACTTGTGAATAAGACACGTGTTCCTGTTTCTAGAACATACAATATCTGCCTATCACACTATGTTCTTACATCAAAGTACTACTGTTGTGCAACCTGCAACAATCACTTATCATAAGACACATTTGACTTGGGAGTGTGATATAGGTTACATCTCGCATTCTTTTCTAGCTTGTACTATTTCTAATTTGTTGAAATGGCACTTCTGACGAGACAGTTTTAACTTGGTAGAGTGATATTCGTTGCATCTTTCATATGGTGTCTAGCTTTCATTACTTCTAATTTGTTGAAATGCCTTATGCTTATTTTACACATTATAGCTGTGAATATGCAATGCTGTCCTTTTTTCTTACACATTCAATCATCCTATCATGCAGTCGCCTTACATTAAAGTAGTGCTCGTCAGCATCCTACGTCAATGAGTTCTGAAAATCAAATTCTTATTCATTTTTATTGTGGTTTTGACTTGACAAGGCAATACAATTAAGATACAGAAAGAAAAAAATAAGGCAGGGACTGATGGCGGTCTTCCGGAGAAACCGGCATCCCATGTGCTTTCTCTAGCTTGGTAGCGTGATATTGTCTTGCATGTTGCATACGGTGTCTAGCTTGCATTGCTTCTTATTTGTTGAAATGGCTTCTGCTTAGTTTACACAAACAGTTGTGAATATGCCATGACGTCCTATTTTTCGTACATATTCCATCATGGTATCATGTGTTTGCCTTACATCTCGCATTCTTTTCTAGCTTGTACTACTTATAATTTGTTGAAATGGCACATATGACAAGAAAATTTTAACTTGGTAGAGTGATATTCGTTGCATCTTTCATATGGTGTCTAGCTTTCATTGCTTCTAATTTGTTGAAATGACTTCTGCTTAGTTTACACATCATAAGCTGTGAATATGCAATGGCTCTAATGACGAGAGACCTTTAACTTGGTAGTGTGATATGTTGTTTGCATCTTGCATATGATTTATTTCTTGTACTGCATCACATTTGTTTAAACGCCAATTATGTCGAGACACCATTAACTTGGCAGAGCAATATTTGTAGCATCTTTCATATGGTGTCTACCTTCCATTGCATTGCTTCTAATTTAGTGAAATGTCTTCTGCTTAGTTTACACATCATAGTTCAGATTATCTCGGGTTAAACTTGACGAGCCTATCATGTACAGACATGGCCTCGGAACACTGGAGACCGAAAGGTCGAACGTGAATCATATAGTAGATATGATCAACATAGAGCTGTTCAGCATTGAAAACTACTCCATCTCACGTGATGATCGGACATGGTTTAGTTGATATGGATCACGTGATCATTTGGATGACTCGAGGGATGTCTATCTAAGTGGGAGTTCTTAAGTAATATGATTAATTGAACTTAATTTATCATGAACTTAGTCTTGATAGTATTTGCATATCTATGATATAGATCAATAGCTCGCGTATAGCTCCCTTGTTTTATTTTTGATATGTTCCTAGAGAAAACTAAGTTGAAAGATGATAGTAGCAATGATGTAGACTGGATCCGTGATCTAAGGATTATCCTTGTTGCTGCATAGAAGAATTATTTCCTTGATGCACCGCTAGGTGACAGACCTATTGCAGGAGCAGATGCAGACGTTATGAACGTTTGACAAGCTCAGTGTGATGACTACTTGATAGTTTAGTGCACCATGCTTTACGGCTTAGAACCATGACTTCAAAAACATTTTGAACGCCATGGAGCATATGAGATGTTTCAAGAGTTGAAATTGATATTTCGGATTCATGCCCATGTCGAGAGGTATGAGACCTCTGACAAGTACTTTGCCTACAAGATGGAGGAGAATAGCTCAACTAGTGAGCATGTGCTCAGAATGTCTAGGTACTACAATCTCTTGAATAAAGTGGGAGTTAATCTTCGAGATAAGATAGTGATTGACAGAGTTCTCTAGTCGCTAACACCAAGTTACTAGAACTTCGTGATGAACTATAATATGCAAGGGATAACGAAAACGATTCCCGAGCTCTTCGCGATGCAGAAATCGGCGAAGGTAGAAATCAAGAAAGAGTATCAAGTGTTGATGGTTAACAAGACCAGTAGTTTCAAAAAAAGGGCAAAGGGGAAGAAAAGGGAACTTCAAGAAGAATGGCAAGCAAGTTGTCACTCCCGGGAAGAAGCCCAAAGCTAGACCCAAGCCTGAGACTGAGTGCTTCTACTGCGAAGGGACTAGTTACTGGAAGCGGAACTACTCCAAATACTTGTGTAACGCCCCGAGACCGACGCTCCAGAAGACTTCCAGATGCTCCGAGTTTCGTCGTGTGATTTGTTTTGTTTGTTGCATCTCTTGCATTGCATCATGTCATCATGCAACCTTTTTTAAAAACTCAGATAAATAAATTGTATGGATCTTCGATCCATTTAAATCGAGGGAATTCACATGGTGTTTTCTCTTTATAACATATCCTCCCAATATTATTAGGGAGCTATAACAAAGTATTCCATTCTTTGGGAATCACCATAACACACGTGCAAAATAAATCCTATGCCTTTTCTGCTTTGAGTCGATCTCTCTAACCTTGCCAATAATTCTTTTCCCATTTATCGAGGCTCTTCCTAAATTCCCAACATTTTTTCAATACCTTGAAGTTATTCAAACCATTTGAATTAAATTCAAATGAATTTGAATTTAGATCTTTTAATCATGGCCTTTTCTATTTTCTCGGAATAAGCACATTTTTGTGAGTCCGGGAAAATTATCCGCGTGTTCAACTTCTTTCCCTAACCCCTCTTTCTTTTTCTTCTCTTTATTTGTTTTTTTGGGTTAAAGATAAAGAGGAGTGAAGGAGAGAGAGCATAGCCCAGCAGGCCTCTCTAGGCCTAATCCATCCCCGCCGGCCTCTTGGACCTCCACCCAGACCGGCCCAACCTCCCCTAGGCCCAACGACTCCCTATCTAACCCTAGCCCGCTCAACCTCTCTCTGCCCGATCCCCTCTCTCCCCTTCGTTCTCCTCCTGGCGCCGCCACTCGCAGGGAGAGAGAGGAGCAGAGCCCTCGTGCTCGACGCCTTCCCTTCTACGGCTGCTCGCGGCTGCCGCCCGATGCCATCTGCGCCTCGATCCCCTTTCCGCCAACTCGTTCCCCTCCTCGCGCCAGGGAGAGGAGCTCCCTCGTCCTCGCCATCCTTCGGCTCATCGTCGCTCCCTTGCCGTCTCCGGCGCCGCGCTGGTGAGCGCCACTGCCGGAGCTGCTCCTTCTGCCGCGCGCTACCCGAGCCGTCAAGCCTCGTCCTCGACCTCCTCCCTCGCGCGGTTCCTTCCCTGCCTCCTGCTCGAGGAGACGACCAGCCAGCGCCTCCACCGTCGCTGCCCCGCGCCCTCAAGCTCCAGCGCCGCGCCTCTGCTCTGCCTTTCGCCCTGCTGCCCCGACGAGCCTCGTCCTCGTCGCCTTGCTGCTGCTGGACCCCGAGTTCGCCTTCCACCCCGATGGCGCCCAAGGCCCCATGTCGCCATGGCCTCTGCTGATGTTGTGCTGTTGCTCCACACACGCCCCTGCTTGCTGCTTCGACTCCGTGCTCGAGCTCCATTTTTCGTCATGGACGTGGGGTAGCTGCTGAACCTCACCATGGTTCTGTCCAATGCCGCAAGTCCGACGCCAGGAGCACCTCAAGTTCGGCTACATGTAACAGCAAGTACCACTACGGCCGGAGACCTCGGACCCGTCAAGTACCCTTTGGATGCGCCAAGTTCCACGACGCCGCATAAGTGTCTTCTTGAACGTGTATGACTACATAGATTCGCCAAGTACCGCGACATCCGGAGCCCCCGGATACGCCAAGTTCCTCTACGACCGTGTACCACTACCATCGCCGAAGACCCGTGTACAACTACGGCCCGTGCACCACTACTTCCCTCAACGAACTTGATCCGTTCCGAAAGGCACGCTTCGAAGGTATAACCCTGAGACGACGCCCGTGAACGAATGCATGTGTGTTGTATGAGATGCTCGTGTTTGCACCGTGTCCGAGAGAGGTCTTTGCATGTTCCTCGTTTGCCATGCCGCCGTCCCGTGGGAACCCGGAATCCGGGAGCACCCGACCATCCTTGCATGACACGCTCACGCCCACTTCTTTTGCACCGGTATCTCCGTGAGCTATCGGAACCGATATGTTGCTGTGACATCATTTTCGGATTCGTTGCCGTGGCACACGTTTCGTTCCGCCATGGTGACCAAATGCTTCATAACATGCTCATGTCAACATTTTCATAAAATTCCATAAACTTGTATATGTCATCCGCATCATGATAACAACATTTAAAATGTCTAAAATTGATGTTTGCATTAAAATTGCTAAATGACATGGGGATTTTCCGGAATTGTTGTTTGTGTTTCCGGCCTCATTTAAACTTGCCTAAATAGTTAGTTTACTTATGCTTCACCCCTTTTGCCATGTTTAATAACATTTAATATTGTTGGGTACATAACCGAGAGAGAACTTAATGAGTCATGTGGTGTTTCGTCAATATGCAACTCGTTGCATATTGAGCTCCACTTAATTTGTAGTATTGTTTGTGCACTTTGCCATGCCATGCCTCTTTAAACCGGACATGCATCATACTTGATTGTGCATCATGCCATGTTTTTGTGATGGTTTTTTACCATGTTGTTTGCTTCTCCCGTTAGCTTCGGTTTCGTTCCGGAGTTGTGAGGATTCGTTCGACTACGTCCGTTTGTCTTCTTCTTGGACTCGTTCTTCTTCCTTGCGGGATCTCTGGCAAGATGACCATACCCTCGAAATCACTTCTATCTTTGCTTGCTAGTTGTTCGCTCTATTGCTTTGCCACGCTACCTACCACTTGTTATATCATGCCTCCCATATTGCCATGTCAAGCCTCTAACCATCCTTTCCTAGCAAACCGTTGTTTGGCTAAGTTACCGCTTTTGCTCAGCCCTTCTTATAGTGTTGCTAGTTGCAGGTGAAGATGAAGTTGGTTCCATGTTGGAACATGGATAGTTTTGGGATATCACAATATCTCTTATTTAATTAATGCATCTATATACTTGGTAAAGGGTGGAAGGCTCGGCCTTATGCCTGGTGTTCTGTTCCACTCTTGCCGCCCTAGTTTCCGTCATACCGGTGTTATGTTCCTTGATTTTGCGTTCCTTATGCGGTTGGGTGATTTATGGGACCCCCTTGATAGTTCGCTTTGAATAAAACTCCTCCAGCAAGGCCCAACCTAGGTTTTAACATTTGCCACCTAAGTCTTTTTCCCTTGGGTTCTGCAGACTCAAGGGTCATCTTTATTTTAACCCCCCCGGGCCAGTGCTCCTCTGAGTGTTGGTCCAAACTAGAGCACCGTGCGGGACCATCCCTTGGCAACTTGGGTTACGTCGGTACCCGTACGCTTAGCTTATCCGGTGTGCCCTGAGAACGAGATATGTGCAGCTCCTATCGGGATTTGTCGGCACAGCGGGTGGTCTTGCTGGTCTTATTTTACCATTGTCGAAGTGTCTTGTAAACCGGGATTCCGAGACTGATCAGGTCTTCCCGGGAGAAGGAATATCCTTCGTTGACCGTGAGAGCTTATAATGGGCTAAGTTGGGACACCCCTGCAGGGTATAAACTTTCGAGAGCCGTGCCCGCGGTTATGTGGCAGATGGGAATTTGTTAATATCCGGTTGTAGAGAACTTGACACTTGACTTAATTAAAATACATCAACCGCGTGTGTAGCCGTGATGGTCTCTTTTCGGCGGGGTCCGGGAAGTGAACACGGTTTGGGTTATGTATGAACGTAAGTAGTTTCAGGATCACTTCTTGATCATTTCTAGCTTCGCGACCGTTGCGTTGCTCCTCTTCTCGCTCTTATTTGCGTATGTTAGCCACCATATATGCTTAGTGCTTGCTGCAGCTCCACCTCATTACCTCATCCTTCCTATAAGCTTAAATAGTCTTGATCTCGCGAGTGTGAGATTGCTGAGTCCTCGTGACTCACAGATTCTACCAAAACAGTTGCAGGTGCCGATGATACCAGTGCAGATGACGCAACCGAGCTCAAGTGGGAGCTCGATGAAGAACTTGGTTGTTACTATGTTTCGTTTCCTGATGATCAGTAGTGGAGCCCAGTTCGGACGATCGGGGATCTAGCATTTGGGGTTATCTTCTTTTCATTTGGGTTTGACCGTAGTCGGTCTATGTGTGTATTTTGGATGATGTATGAATTTATTTATGTATTGTGTGAAGTGGCGATTGTAAGCCAACTCTTTATCCCATTCTTGTTCATTACATGGGATTGTGTGAAGATGACCCTTCTTGCGACAAAACCACCATGCGGTTATGCCTCTAAGTCGTTCCTCGACACGTGGGAGATATAGCCGCATCGTGGGCGTTACAACTTGGCCGATAAGAAGGATGGCAAAGTGAACAAAGGTATATTTGATATACATGTTATTGATGTGTACTTTACTAGTGTTCATAGTAGCCCCTGGGTATTTGATACCGGTTCAGTTGCTAAGATTAGTAACTCGAAACAGGAAATTACAAAATGAACACAGACTAGTTGAGGGTGAGGTAACGATGTGTGTTGGAAATTATTCCAAGGTTGGTAAGATCAACATCGCATACTCCCTCTACCTTCGGGATTGGTGTTGAACCTAAATAAATGTTATTTAGTGTCCGCGTTGAGCATGAATATGATTGGATCATATTTATTGCAATGCGGTTATTCATTTAAGTCAGAGAATAATTGTTATTCTGTTTACATGAATAAAACCTTCTATGGTCATACACCCAATGTAAATGGTTTATTGAATCTCGATCGTAGTAATACACATTTTCATAATATTGATGCCAAAAGATGCAAAGTTTATAATGATAGTGCAACATACTTGTGGCACTGCCGTTTAGGTCATATTGGTGTAAAGTGCATGAATAAACTCCATGCAGATGGGCTTTTGAAATCACTTGATTATGAATCATTTGTTACTTGCGAACCATGCCTCATGGGCAAGATGACTAAAACTCCGTTCTCTGAAACAATGGAGCGAACCACTGACTTATTGGAAATAATACATACCGATCTATGCGGTTCAATGAGTGATGCCTACAGCAACCAGAGAGGAAGCTAATGATAATGATCATGAAACTTCAGATCAAGTTACTACTGAACCTCGTAGGTCAACCAGAGCACGTTCCGCACCTAAGTGGTATGGTAATCCTGTTCTGGAAGTCATGTTACTGGACCATAACGAACCTGCGAACTATGAGGAAGCGATGATGAGCCCAAATTCCGCAAAATGGCTTTAGGCCATGAAATATGAGATGGGTTCCATGTATGAGAACAAAGTATGGACTTTGGTTGACTTTCCCGATGATCGGCAAGCCATTAAGAATAAATGGATCTTCAAGAGGAAGACGGATGCTGATGGTAGTGTTACTATCTACAAAGCTTGAATTGTCGCAAAAGGGTTTTCGACAAGTTCAAGGTGTTGACAACGATTTTCTCACTCGTATCGATGCTTAAGTCTGTCTGAATCATGTTAGCAATTGCCGCATTTTATGAAATCTGGCAAATGGATGTCAAAACTGCATTCCTTAAATGGATTTATTAAGGAAGAGTTGTATATGATACAACCAGAAGGTTTTGTCAATCCTAAAGGTGCTGAAAAAGTGTGCAAGCTCTAGAGATCCATCTATGGACTGGTGCAAGCATCTCAGAGTTGGAATATATGCTTTGATGAGGTGATCAAAGCATATGGTTTTATACAGACTTTCGGAGAAGCCTGTATTTACAAGAAAGTGAGTGGGAGCACTACAACCTTTCTAATAAGTATATGTGAATGACATATTGTTGATCGGAAATGATGTAGAGTTTTCTGGAAAGCATAATGGAGTGTTTGAAAGGAGTTTTTCAAAAGAAAGACGTCAGTGAAGCTGCTTACATATTGGGCATCAAGGTCTATAGAGATAGATCAAGACGCTTGATAAGACTTTCGATGAGTACATACCTTGATAAGATTTTGAAGGAGTTCAAAATGGATCAGTCAAAGAAGGAGTTCTTGCCTGAGTTGTAAGGTATGAAGTTGAGTAAGACTCAAAACCCGACCACGGCAGAAGTCAGAGAGAGAATGAAAGTCATTCCCTATGCCTCAACCATATGTTCTATAAAGTATGCCATACTATATACCAGACCTATTGTGCACCTTGCCATGAGTTTGGCAAGGGGGTACAATAGTGATCCAAGAGTAGATCACTGGACTGCGGTCAAAGTTATCCTTAGGTACCTAAGGAGGACTAAGGAAATATTTCTCGGTTATGGAGGTGATAAAGAGTTCGTCGTAAAGAGTTACATTGATGCAAGCTTTGACACCGATCTGGATGACTCTGCGTCTTGATCTGGATACATATTGAAAGTGGAAGCAATTAGCTGGAGTAGCTCCATGCAGAGCATTGTAGACATAGAAATTTGCAAAATACATACGGATCTGAATGTGTCAGACCCGTTGACTAAACTTCTCTCACAAGCAAAACATGATGACACCTTAGTAATCTTTGGGTGTTAATCACATAGCGATGTGAACTAGATTATTGACTCTAGTAAACCCTTTGGGTGTTGGTCACATGGCGATGTGAAATGTGTGTGTTAATCACATAAAGATGTGAACTATTGGTGTTAAATCACATGGCGATGTGAACTAGATTATTGACGCTAGTGCAAGTGGGAGACTGAAGGAAATATGCCCTAGAGGCAATAATAAAGTTGTTATTTTATATTTCCTTATATCATGATAAATGTTTATTATTCATGCTAGAATTGTATTAACCGGAAACTTGATACATGTGTGGATACATAGACAAAACACTGTGTCCCTAGTAAGCCTCTACTAGACTAGCTCGTTAATCAAAGATGGTTAAGTTTCCTAACCATAGACATGTGTTGTCATTTGATGAATGGGATCACATCATTAGGAGAATGATGTGGTGGACAAGACCCATCCGTTAGCTTAGCATAATGATCATTAAGTTTTATTGCTATTGCTTTCTTCATGACTTATACATATTCCTTTGACTATGAGATTATGAAACTTCCAGATATCGGAGGAATACCTTGTGTGCTATCAAACGTCACAATGTAACAGGGTGATTATAAAGATGCTCTACAGGTATCTCCGAAGGTGTTTGTTGGGTTGGCATAGATCGAGATTAGGATTTGTCACTCCAAGTATCGGAGAGGTATCTCTGGGCCCTCTCGGTAATGCACATCATGATAAGCCTTGCAAGCAATGTGACTAATGAGTTAGTTGCAGGATGATGCATTACGAAACAAGTAAAGAGAATTGCCGGTAACGAGATTGGACTAGGTATGAAGATACCGATGATCGAATCTAGGGCAAGTAACATACCGATGACAAAGGGAATAACGTATGTTGTCATTACGGTTTGACCGATAAAGATCTTCATAGAATATGTAGGAACCAATATGAGCATCCAGGTTCCACTATTGGTTATTGACCGGAGAAGTGTCTCGGTCATGTCTACATAGTTCTCGAACCCGTAGGGTCCGCACGCTTAACGTCCGATGATGATTTTTTATTATAAGAGTTATGTGATTTGGTGACCGAATGTTGTTCGGAGCCCTGGATGAGACCACGGACATGACGAGGAGTCTCGAAATGGTCGAGAGGTAAAGATTCATATATAGGACGATAGTATTCGGACACTGGAAGTGTTCTCGGGGTACCGGGTACGTATCGGGTCACTGGAAGGGGTTCCGGGCAACCCCCGGCAAGCTATATGGGCCTAATGGGACAAGAGGGGAAACACACCAGCCACTAAGGGGCTGGTGCGCCCCCCATATGGGCTGGCCAAATTGGAGAAAGACAGGGGAAGAAGGAACAGAAAAAGGGAATAGGATTCCCCCTTCCCCCTCTTCCCTTCCTACTCCGAATAGGAATAGGAAAAGGGGGATGCCGAATTGGGAGGACCCCAAGTAGGATTCCTCCTACTTGGGGCGCCCCCTTGGCTGCCTCTCCTCCCCTCCAACCTATATATACCCGGCTAACAGTGTTCCCCGGTTCCGAACTATGCAAACCGGCGGATCTTGGGTAGGGGGTCCCGAACGGTGCGTCTAAGGCGGATGGTAATAGGAGGCAGGGGACACAATGTTTACCCAGGTTCGGGCCCTCTCGATGGAGGTAATACCCTACTTCCTGCTTGATTGATCTTGATGATATGAGTATTACAAGAGTTGATCTACCACGAGATCGTAGAGGCTAAACCCTAGAAGCTAGCCTATGGTATGATTGTTGTCGTCCTACGGACTAAACCCTCTGGTTTATATAGACACCGGAGGGGGCTAGGTATACACAGAGTCGGTTACAAGGGAGGAGATCTACATATCCGTATTGCCAAGCTTGCCTTCCACGCCAAGGAGAGTCCCATCCGGACACGGGACGAAGTCTTCAATCTTGTATCTTCATAGTCCAACAGTTCGGCCAAAGGATATAGTCCGGCTGTCCGAGGACCCCCTAATCCAGGACTCCCTCACTTAGGTGAAGCCCTGCACGGATCACTTCACCATCAGCGTCACCACGCCGTCGTGCTGACGGAACTTTCCCTTGACACTTTGCTGGATTAAGAGTTCGAGGGACGTCATCGAGATGAACGTGTGCAGAACTCGGAGGTGCCGTACGTTCGGTACTTGATCGGTTGAATCGAGAAGACGTTCGATACATCAACCACGTTAAACTAATGCTTCCGCTTTCGGTCTGCGAGGGTTCGTGGACACACTCTCCCCCTCTCGTTGCTATGCATCTCCTAGATAGATCTTGCGTGAGCGTAGGAAAATTTTGAAATTGCATGCTACGTTCCCCAACAGTGGCATCCGAGCCAGGTCTATGCGTAGATGATATGCACGAGTAGAACACAAAGAGTTATGGGCGATCATAGTCATACTGCTTACCACCAACGTCTTATTTTGATTCGGCAGTATTGTTGGATGAACCGGCCCGGACCAATCTTACATGACCACGTTCAAGAGACCGGTTCCACAGGCAGACATGCAACTTGTTTTGCACACAGGTGGTTGGCGGGTGTCTGTTTCTCCAACTTTAGTTGAATTGAATTTGACTACGGCTGGTCCTTATTGAAGGTTAAAACAACAAATCTGACGAAACGTCGTTGTGGTTTTGATGCGTACGTAAGAACGGTTCTTACTAGAAGCCCGTAGCAGCCACGTAAAACTTGCAACAACAAAGTAGAGGACGTCTAACTTGTTTTTGCAGGGCATGTTGTGATGTGATATGGTCAAGACATCATGTGATATACGTTGATGTATGAGATGATCATATTTTGTAAAAGTTATCGGCAATTGGCAGGAGCCTTATGGTTGTCACTTTATTGTATGAAATGCAATCGCCATGTAATTGCTTTACTTTATCACTATGCGTTAGCGATAGTTGTAGAAGAAATAGTTGGCGAGACGACAACAACGCTACGATGGAGATCAAGGTGTCAAGTCGGTGACGATGGAGATCACGACGCTGCTTTGGATATGGAGATCAAAGGCACAAGATGATGATGGCCATATCATGTCACATATTTTGATTGCATGTGATGTTTATCTTTTATGCATCTTATTTTGCTTAGTACGGCGGTAGCATTATAAGATGATCCCTTACTAAAATTTCAAGGTATAAGCGTTCTCCCAGAGTATGCACCGTTGCGATAGTTCGTCGTGCCGAGACACCACGTGATGATAGGGTGTGATAAGCTCTACGTTCGCATACAACGGGTGCAAGACAGTTTTGCACATGCGGAATACTCGGGTTAAACTTGACGAGCCTAGCATGTACAGACATGGCCTCGGAACACTGGAGACCGAAAGGTCGAACATGAATCATATAGTAGATATGATCAACATAGAGATGTTCACCATTGAAAACTACTCCATCTCACATGATGATCGGACATGGTTTAGTTGACATGGATCACGTGATCATTTGGATGACTCGAGGGATGTCTATCTAAGTGGGAGTTCTTAAGTAATATGATTAATTGAACTTAATTTATCATGAACTTAGTCCTGATAGTATTTGCATATCTATGTTACAGATCAATAGCTCGTGTATAGCTCCCTTGTTTTATTTTTGATATGCTCCTAGAGAAAACTAAGTTGAAAGATGATAGTGGCAATGATGCGGACTGGATCCATGATCTGAGGATTATCCTCGTTGCTGTATAGAAAAATTATGTCCTTGATGCACCGCTAGGTGACAGACCTATTGCAGGAGTAGATGCAAACATTATGAACATTTGACAAGCTCGGTATGATGACTACTTGATAGTTTAGTGCACCATGCTTTACGTCTTAGAACCGGGACTTCAAAAACGTATTGAACGCCATGGAGCATATGAGATGTTCCAAGAGTTGAAATTGGTATTTCAGATTCATGCCCATGTCGAGAGGTATGAGACCTCTGACAATTACTTTGCCTACAAGATGGAGGAGAATAGCTCAACTAGTGAGCATGTGCTCAGAATGTCTGGGTACTACAATCGCTTGAATCAAGTGGGAGTTAATCTTCCAGATAAGATAGTGATTGACAGAGTTCTCTAGTCACTAACACCAAGTTACTAGAACTTCGTGATGAACTATAATATGCAAGGGATAACGAAAACGATTCCCGAGCTCTTCGCGATGCTGAAATCGGCAAAGGTAGAAATCAAGAAAGAGCATCAAGTGTTGATGGTTAACAAGAACACTAGTTTCAAGAAAAAGGGCACATGTAAAGAAAAGGGAACTTCAAGAAGAATGGCAAGCAAGTTGTCACTCCCGGGAAGAAGCCCAAAGCTAGACCCAAGCCTGAGACCGGGTGCTTCTACCGCGAAGGGACTGGTCACTAGAAGCAGAACTACTCCAAATACTTGGCCGACAAGAAGGATGGAAAAGTGAATAAAGGTATATTTGATATACATGTTATTGATGTGTACTTTACTAGTGTTCATAGTAGCCCCTGGGTATTTGATATCGGTTCAGTTGCTAAGATTAGTAACTCAAAATAGGAAATTACAAAATGAGCAGAGACTAGTTGAGGGTGAGGTAACGATGTGTGTTGGAAATGATTCCAAGGTTGATACGATCAACATCGCATACTCCCTGTACCTTCTGGATTAGTGTTGAACGTAAATAATGTTATTTTGTGTCCGCGTTGAGCATGAATATGATTGGATCGTATTTATTGCAATACGGTTATTCATTTAAGTTAGAGAATAATTGTTATTCTGTTTACATGAATAAAACCTTCTATGGTCATACACCCAATGTAAATGGTTTATTGAATCTCGATCATAGTAATACACATATTCATAATATTAATGCCAAAAGATGCAAAGTTGATAATGATAGTGCAACATACTTGTGGCACTGCCGTTTAGGTCATATTGGTGTAAAGCGGATGAAGAAACTCCATGCAGATGGGCTTTTGGAATCACTTGATTATGAATCGTTTGATACTTGCAAACCATGCCTCATCGCGGCGGGTATCGTTATTTTCTGACCTTCACAAATGATTTGAGCATATATGGGTATATCTACTTAATGAAACACAAGGCTGAAACATTTGAAAAGTTCAAAGAATTTCATAGTGAAGTGGAGAATCATCGTAACAAGAAAATAAAGTTTCTACGATCTGATCGCGGAGGCGAATATTTGAGTTACGAGTTTGGCCTTCATTTAAAACAATGTGGAATAGTTTCACAACTCACGCCATCTGGAACACCACATCATACTGGTGTGTCCGAACGTCGTAACTGTACTTTATTAGATATGGTGCGATCTATGATGTCTCTTACCGATTTGGCACTATCGTTTTGGGGTTATGCATTAGAGACAGCTGCATTCACTTTAAATTGGGCACCATCTAAATCGTTGAGACGACACCGTATGAACTGTGGTTTGGCAAGAAACCTAAGCTATCGTTTCTTAAAATTTGGGGTTGCGATGCTTATGTAAAAAAGCTTCAGCCTGATAAGCTCGAACCCAAATCGGAGAAGTGCGTCTTCATAGGATACCCAAAAAGAAACTGTTGGGTACACCTTCTATCACAGATCCGAAGGCAAGATATTTGTTGCTAAGAATGGATCCTTTCTAGAGAAGGAGTTTCTCTCGAAAGAAGTGAGTGGGAGGAAAGTAGAACTTGATGAGGTAATTGTACCTTCTCTCGAATTGGAAAGTAGCTCATCATAGAAATATGTTCAAGTGATGCCTACACCAACTAGAGAGGAAGCTAATGATAATGATCATGAAACTCCAAATCAAGTTACTACTGAACCTCGTAGATCAACCAGAGCACGTTCCGCACCTGAGTATCGAAATGGTCGAGAGGTAAAGATTCATATATAGGACGATAGTATTCGGACACCGGAAGTGTTCTGGGGGTACCGGGTACGTATCGGGTCACCAGAAGGGGTTCCGGGCAACCCCTGACAAGCTATATGGGCCTAATGGGCCAAGAGGGGAAACACACCAGCCACTAAGGGGCTGGTGCGCCCCCCATATGGGCTGGCCAAATTGGAGAAAGAAAGGGGAAGAAGGAAAGGAAAAAGGGAATAGGATTCCCCCTTCCCCATCTTCCCTTCCTACTCCGAATAGGAATAGGAAAAGGGGGAGGCCGAATTGGGAGGACCCCAAGTAGGATTCCTCCTACTTGGGGCACCCTCTTGGCTGCCTCTCCTCCCCTCCAACCTATATATATGTGGGGGGCACCGCTAGAACAAACAACAAACATTGTTAGCCATGTGCGGCGCCCCCCTCCACAGTTTACGCCTCCAGTCATATTCACGTAGTGCTTAGGCGAAGCCCTGCGCGGATCACTTCACCATCACCGTTACCACGCCATCGTGCTGACGGAACTCTCCCTCGACACTTTGCTGGATCAAGAGTTCGAGGGACGTCATCGAGCTGAACGTGTGCAGAACTCGGAGGTGTCGTACATTCGGTACTTGATCGGTTGAATCGAGAAGACGTACGACTACATCAACTGCGTTAAACTAACGCTTCCGCTTTTGGTGTACGAGGGTTCATGGACACACTCCCCCCTCTCATTGCTATGCATCTCCTAGACAGATTTGCGTGAGCGTAGGAAATTTTTGAAATTGCATGCTACGTTCCCCAACACAATGCCGCCGCGCACATGGATCCGGCTGCTGAGGTTCTTCACTGAGGAGATGCCGCCGAGCAGGCCACTCGAGCTATGACTGCAACACGCCGGTTGCTGCAGCCTAGCCATGGGGGCGGAGGTCGAGGTCGTCCCCCCGGGCGACATCTTCATGACTCAAGGATGGGGAGAGGTTGCCCGCGCCTCCTGTCCAGAGGGGGCCCTCGCCATCCAGTTTGAGTACGATGGCGCCTCCACGTTGTTCTTCAAGGTCTTTGACAAGGGCGGACGACACCTGGACTGCTGCTCCGGGAGAGGCAGTCCACGCGGTGTGGCCACGGGCACTGAACTCGCCCCTGGCCTCGCCGGCAGCTTGCTACCTCTTGAGCTTGCGTTGATTTTTCTCTTGAAGAGGAAAGGTTAATGCAGCAAAGTATATTAAGTATTTCCCTCAGCTTTTGAGAACCAAGGTATCAATCCAGTAGGAGACAACGCGTAAGCCACCGAATATCTGGACAAACAAACTCCAACTTGCACCCAACACGATAAAGGGGTTAACAAACCCTTCACGGTTATTTGCAACGTGAGATCTGATATAGATGGATAAATGGCAAAGTAATAGTTTTGGTATTTTTGGTTTATGGAACGGAAAGTAAAAGATTGAAAAGAAAGTAAATAGGAAACTGAAATTGTAGATCGGAAACTTATATGTTGTAAAATAGACCTGGGGGCCATAGGTTTCACTAAAGGCTTCTCTCAAGATAGAAATTATTACGGTGGGTGAATGAACTACTGCCGAGCAATTGATAGAAAAGCGCAAAGTTGTGACGATATCTAAGGCAATGATCATGAATATAGGCATCACGTCCTTGTGAAGTAGACCGAAACGATTCTGCATCTACTACTATTACTCCACACATCGACCGCTATCCAGCATGCATCTAGAGTATTAAGTTCATAAAGAACGGAGTAACGCCTTAAGCAAGATGACATGATGTAGAGGAATTAACTCAAGCATTATGATGAAAACCCCATCTTTTTATCCTCGATGGCAATAATACAATACGTGTCGGTTCCCTTTCTGTCACTAGGATCGAGCACCACAAGATTGAACCCTTCTCTCATTGCAAGAAAAACCAATCTAGTTGGCCAAACCAAATCGATAGTTCGAAGAGACTTGCAAAGATATCAAATCATGCATATAAGAGTTCTGAGAAGATTCAAATAATATTCATAGATAAGATAATATTTATAGATAAGCTGATCATAAATCCACAATTCATTGGATATCGGCAAACACACCGCAAAAGAGTATTCATCGAATAGATCTCCAAGGACATCGAGGAGAACTTTGTATTGAGAATCGAAGAGAGAGAAGAAGCCATCTAGCTACTAGCTATGGACCCGTAGGTCTGTGGTAAACTACTCACGCTTCATCGGAGAGGCAATGGTGTTGATGTAGAAGCCCTCCGTGATCGAATCCCCCTCCTGGAGGACGCCGGAAAAGGCCCGTAGATGGGATCTCACGGGTACAGAAGGTTGCGGCGGTGGAAAAGTGGTTTCGTGGATCCCCTGGAAGTTTTTGGGATATTTGAGAATACATAGGAGGAAGATCTAGGTCAGGGGGTCACCGAGGGGCCCACAAGGTCGGGGGGGGGGGCCCTATCCCCTGGGCGCGCCCTCCACCCTTGTGGCCGCCTCGTGGCTCTTCTGACTTGCACTCCAAGTCTCCTGGGTGTCTTCTGGTCCAAGAAAAATCATCGAGGAAGTTTTATTCCGTTTGGACTCCGTTTGGTATTCCTTTTCTGGGAAACTCTAAAACAAGGGAAAAAATAAGAACTGGCACTGGGCTCTAGATTAATAGGGTTAGTCCCAAAAATCATATAAAATAGCATATTAATGCATATAAAACATCCAAAACAGATAATATAATAGCATGGAACAATAAAAAATTATAGATACGTTGGAGACGTATCAAGCATCCCCAAGCTTAATTCATGCTCGTCCTCGAGTAGGTAAATGATAAAAACAGAATTTTTGATGTGGAATGCTACCTAACATATTTATCCATGTAATTCTCTTTTTTTGTGGCATGAATGTTCAGATTCGTAAGATTCAAAACAAAAGTTTAATATTGACATAAAAACAATAATACTTCAAGCATACTAACAAAATAATTATGTCTTCTCTGAATAACATGGCCAAAGAAAGCTTATCCCTACAAAATCATATAGTCTTGCTATGCTCCATCTTCGTCGCACAAAACATTTATATCATCCACAACCCCGATGAAAAGCCAAGCAATTGTTTCATACTTTTGATGTTCTCAAACTTTTTCAACTTTCGCGCAATACATGAGCATGAGCCATGTACATAGCACTATAGGTGGAATAGAAGGTGGTTGTGGAGAAGACAAAAAGAAGGAGATAGTCTCACATCAACTAGGCGTATCAACGAGCTATGGAGATGCCCATCAATAGATATCAATGTGAGTGAGTAGGGATTGCTATGCAACGGATGCACTAGAGCTATAAGTTTATGAAAGCTCAGACTAAGTGGGTGTGCATCCAACTTGCTTGCTCATGAAGACCTAGGGCGTTTTGAGGAAGCCCATTGTTGGAATATACAAGCTGATACGTCTCCAACGTATCTATAATTTTTGATTGTTCCATGCTATTATATTATCTGTTTTGGATGTTTTATATGCATTAATATGCTATTTTATATGATTTTTGGGACTAACCTATTAACCTAGAGCCCAGTGTCAGTTCCTGTTGTTTTCCTTGTTTTAGAGTTTCGCAGAAAAGGAATACCAAACGGAGTCCAAATGGAACAAAACTTTCGCGATGATTTTTCTTGGACCAGAAGACACCCAGGAGACTTGGAGTACAAGTCATAAGAGCCACGAGGCGGCCACACGGGTGGAGGGCGCACCCAAGGGGTAGGGCACGCCCCTGGCCTTGTGGGCCCCTCGGTGACCCCCTGACCTAGATCTTCCTCCTATATATTCTCAAATATCCCAAAAACTTCCAGGGGAGCCACAAAACCACTTTTCCACCGCTGTAACCTTCTGTACTCGTGAGATGCCATCTTGGGGCCTTTCCCGGCATTCTGCCGGAGGTGGATTCGATCAGGGAGGGCTTCTAAATCAACACCATTGCCTCTCCGATGAAGCGTGAGTAGTTTACCACAGACCTACGGGTCCATAGCTAGTAGCTCGATGGCTTCTTCTCTCTCTTCGATTCTCAATACAAAGTTCTCCTCGATGTTCTTGGAGATCTATTCGATGTAATACTCTTTTGCGGTGTGTTTTCCGAGATCCGATGGATTGTGGGTTTATGATCAGCTTATCTATGAATATTATTTCAATCTTCTCTGAATTCTTATCTGCATGATTTGATATCTTTGCAAGTCTCTTCAAACTATCGATTTGGTTTGGGCAACTATATTGGTTTTTCTTGCAATGGGAGAAGGGTTCAATCTAGCGGTGCTCGATCCTAGTGACAGAAGGGGAACCAACACGTATTGTATTGTTGCCATCGAGGATAAAAAGATGGGGTTTTCATCATAATGCTTGTTAATTCCTCTACATCATGTCATCTTGCTTAAGTCGTTACTCCGTTCTTTATGAACTTAATACTCTAGATGCATGCTGGATAGCGGTCGATGTGTGGAGTAATAGTAGTAGATGCAGAATCGTTTTGGTCTACTTGACACGGACGTGATGCCAATATTCATGATCATTGCCTTAGATATCTTCAGAACTTTGCGCTTTTCTATCAATTGCTCGGCAGTAGTTCATTCACCCACCGTAATAATTTCTATCTTGAGAGAAGCCTCTAGTGAAACCTATGGCCCCCGAGTCTATTTTCCATCATATAAGTTTCTGATATATAATTTTAGTTTCCTATTTACTTTCTTTGCAATCTTTTACTTTCCGTTCCATAAACCAAAAATACCAAAAATATTACTTTGCCGTTTATCTATCTCTATCAGATCTCATGTTGCAAATAACCATGAAGGGATTGACAACCCCTTTATCACGTTGGGTGCAAGTTGGTGTTTGTTTGTGCACGTATTCGGTGACTTGCGCGTTATCTCCTACTAGATTGATACCTTGGTTCTCAAAAGATGAGGGAAATACTTACTCTACTTTGCTACATCACCCTTTCCTCTTCAAGGGAAAAACCAATGCAAGCTCAAGAGGTAGTAGGAAGGATTTCTGGCGCCGTTACCGGGAAGATCTATGCCAAGCCGAGACATACCAAGTACCCATCATAAACTCTCATCCCTCGCATTACATTATTCGCCATTCGCCTCTCGTTTTGCTCTCCCCCACTTCTAAAATGATTTTTGAAAATATTCGCCTTTTCTTCGCCCCTCTTCCATTCGTCTTCTTCGCTTGATTTTTGTGTGCTCGTGTGTTGGATTGCTTGCTTTGTCGGGATGGCTCAAGATAATACCAAATTGTGTGACTTTTCCAACACCAATAATAATGATTTTATTAGTACTCCGATTGCTCCCGATGCTAATGCAGAATCTTGTGAAATTAATACCGCTTTGCTGAATCTTGTTATGAAAGATCAAATTTCCGGCCTTCCCACTGAAGATGCCGCATCCCATCTTAATAATTTCGTTGATTTGTGTGATATGCAAAAGAAAAAATATGTGGATAATGATATTGTTTAATCGAAGCTATTTCCGTTCTCACTTCAAGATCGTGCTAAAACTTGGTTTTCATCTTTGCCTAAAAATAGTATTGATTCATGGAATAAGTGTAAAGATGCTTTTATTTCCAAGTATTTTCCTCCTGCTAAGATCATGTCCCTTAGGAACGATATTATGAATTTGAAGCAACTTGATCATGAACATGTTGCACAATCTTGGGAGAGGGTGAAATTGATGATACAAAATTGCCCTACTCATGGTTTGAATTTGTGGATGATGATACAAAAAAATTATGCCGGATTAAATTTTCCTTCTAGAAATCTTTTAGATTCGGCCGCAGGAGGCACTTTAATGGAAATTACTTTTGGAGAAGCTACTAAACTCCTAGATAATATTATGGTTAATTCTTCTCAATGGCATACCGAAAGAGTTTCCACTAGTAAAAAAGTGCATGCAATTGAAGAGATTAATGTTTTGAGTGGAAAGATTGATGAACTTATGAAATTGTTTGCTAATAAGATTGCTCCTATTGATCCTAATGATATGCCTTTGTCTACCTTGATTGAAAACAATAATGAATCTATGGATGTGAATTTTGTTGGTAGGAACAATTTTGGTAATAACGCGTATAGAGGTAGTTTTAATCCTAGACCATTTCCTAGTAATTCCTCTAATAATTATGGCAATTCCTACAACAATTCTTATGGAAATTATAGTAAGATGCCCTCTGATTTTGAGAATAGTGTTAAAGAATTTATAAGTTCGCAAAAGAATTTTAATGCTTTGATTGAAGAAAAATTGCTTAAGATTGATGATTTGGCTAGGAACGTGGATAGAATTTCTCTTGATGTTGATTCTTTGAAACTTAGATCTATTCCACCCAAGCATGATATCAATGAGTTTCTCAAAGCCATGAGAATTTCCATTGATGAGTGCAAGGAAAGAACCGCTAAGATGCGCGCTAAAAAAGATTGGTTTATAAAAGCGTGTTCTTCTAGTTTCCGTGAGAATAATGATGATCTTAAAGTGATTGATGTGACTCCTATTGAATCTTTGTTTTCCAATGTAAATCTTGATAAAGATGGGACTGGAGATGAGTCAACTTTAGTTAGAAGGCGTCCCAATGATTCGGAGTTTTTAGATCTTGATGCAAAAATTGATAAAAGTGGGATTGGAGAGGTCAGAACTTTAGATAGCAATGAACCCACTCTTTCGGATTTCGAGGAATTATATTATGATACTTGTTCTTTAATAGATTTTATTTCCTTGTTGCAATCCATGTTGAATTCTCCTCACGCTTATAATCAAAACAAAGCTTTTACGAAACATATCGTTGATGCTATGATGCAATCTTATGAAGAAAAGGTTGAATTGGAAGTTTCTATCCCTAGAAAAATTTATGATGAGTGGGAACCTACTATTAAGATTAAGATTGAAGATTATGAATGCCATGCTTTGTGTGATTTGGGTGCTAGTGTTTCCACGATTCCGAAAACTTTATGTGATGTGTTAGGTTTCTGTGAATTTGATGATTGTTCCTTAAATTTACATCTTGCGGATTCCACTATTAAGAAACCTATGGGAATAATTAATGTTGTTCTTATTGTTGCAAATAGGAATTATGTTGTAACGCCCACGATGCGGCTATATCTCCCACGTGTCGAGGCACGACTTAGAGGCATAACCGCATTGTGGTTTTGTCGCAAGAAGGGTCATCTTCACACAATCCCATGTAATGAACAAGAATGGGATAACGAGAGTTGGCTTACAATCACCACTTCACACAATACATAAATAAATTCATACATCATCCAAAATCCACACATAGACCAACTACGGTCAAAATCCAAATGAAAATAAGATAACCCCAAATGCTAGATCCCCGATCGTCCCAACTGGGCTCCACTACTGATCATCAGGAAAAGAAACATAGTAACAGCCACGTTCCTCATCGAACTCCCACTTGAGCTCGGTTGCGTCATCTGCACTGGCATCGTAGGCACCTGCAACTGTTTTGGTAGAATCTGTGAGTCACGAGGACTCAGCAATCTCACACCCGCGAGATCAAGACTATTTAAGCTTATAGGAAAGAATGGTGTAATGAGGTGGAGCTGCAGCAGGCACTAAGCATATATGGTGGCTAACATACGCAAATGAGAGCGAGAAGAGAAGCCACGCAATGGTCGCGAAGCTAATAATGATCAAAAACTGATCCTGAAACTACTTACGTTCATGCATAACTCCAACCGTGTTCACTTCCCGGACTCCGCCGAGAAGGGACCATCACGGCTACACACACGGTTGATGTATTTTAATTAAGTCAAGTGTCAAGTTCTCTACAACCGGACATTAACAAATTCCCATCTGCCTCATAACCGCGGGCGCGGCTTTCGAAAGATAATACCCTGCAGGGGTGTCCCAACTCAGCCCATTATAAGCTCTCACGGTCAACGAAGGATAACCTTCTCCCGAGAAGACTCGATCAGTCTCGGAATCCCGGTTTACAAGACATTTCGACAATGGTAAAACAAGACCAGCAAGACCACCCGCTGTGCCGACAAATCCCGATAGGAGCTGCACATATCTCGTTCTCAGGGCACACCGGATAAGCTAAGCATACAGGTACCAACGTAACCCAAGTTGCCGAGGGACGGTCCCGCACGGTGCTCTAGTTTGGACCAACACTCGGAGGAGCACTGGCCCGGGGGTTAAAATAAAGATGACCCTCGGGCTCGCGAAAACCCAAGGGGAAAAAGGCTTAGGTGGCAAATGGTAAAACCAAGGTTGGGCCTTGCTGGAGGAGTTTTATTCAAGGCAAACTGTCAAGGGGGTCCCATAAATCACCCAACCGCGTAAGGAACGCAAAATCAAGGAACATAACACCGGTATGACGGAAACTAGGGCGGCAAGAGTGGAACAGAACACCAGGCATAAGGCCGAGCCTTCCACCCTTTACCAAATATATAGATGCATTAATTTAAATAAGAAATATTGTGATATTCCAAAAATATCCATGTTCCAACATGGAACCAACTTCAACTTCACCTGCAACTAGCAACGCTATAAGAAGGGCTGAGCAAAAGCGGTAACTTAGCCAAACAAAGGTTTGCTAGGAAAAGATGGTTAGAGGCTTGACATGGCAATATGGGAGGCATGATATAGCAAGTGGTAGGTAGCGCAGCATGGCAATAGAACGAACAACTAGCAAAGCAAAGATAGAAGTGATTTCGAGGGTATGGTCATCTTGCCTGCAAGGTTCTCAGAGTTGTCGAAAGCTTGATCCTCGTAAGCGTACTCAACAGGTTCCTCGTTCACGAACTCGTCTCCCGGCTCTACCCATAACAAGAACACAAGCAATGGAACCACAAGCAATCACGGGAAATGCACAAGCAACATGATGCAAAACATGCATGATATGCGGGATATGATATGCGATGCATTTGCGTGCTCCGGAAGAAAACGAATGAACAAGGCAGTAACTTGGCAAACCAAGTATGCCACTAGAAAGATGAGATGATTTTGGTCGAAATCGATATAAAGATCACCGGAAACGGATGCACGGTTTGCAAATGGCAAGCAGAACAAGAATGACACGAATCTGCGATTAACAGCATAATAGCACATAGAATACAACAAGTAACTAAGCTACAGCACCACAACATAGCAACAAAGCATATGGCAGTAAACTACAGAAGATTCTAGACAAAAGATGAACACTGAGCTACGGCTAGATCACACCATAACAGGTTCAAACAAGCATGGCAAAAGTGCAAAAGATATCAGGATCACAGACTTAGTGAAATTACTGGACATGACTGAAACAGCATCAGGTAGCAATGTTCAGAGCAAGAAACCAACATGCTATAGGAACTTAACATAGAAAAACAAGGCATGGCATGCATCTACTAAATGCATATAACAAAAGTCCCTTAATAACCATGAGCCAAAAAGGATCAGAAGATATGATGGCACCCATGTAAACATAGCAAGTTTTGTTAATAGGTTTCAGACTTAGCAGAAAACAGAGCATGGCAGAAACAATAATATGAAGGCATCTTTGTGAGCTTGATGCACTCACCACAAGGAAATGCATGACAAAACAAGCATACCTACAGCAAGATGGCATGTTTATGAAGCTATCCATGGCACGAACAAAAGCATAGCATGTATGGATCAACTACAACAAGCTTGGCAATACTGAATATCATGTTAACAATCTGCCAGAAATATTTTATAGCAAAAGTAGAGCAAGATTGAGTCATGCTATGGCACTCCATAATTGCAAACAATGGAAGGAATGGATCAAATACAACAATATCTACAAAACATCCTTACTGAACATCTCCAAAATATGTATGGATCTCTCTGTAGCATCAAGTTTACATGGCAACAAAATAACAGCAGACAAAGACTTGGAGAAATCACTAAGTCTCTGAAATCAGAAACATTACGGAGCCTAGTTTGCATGCTTGTGCTAGTCACCACAGAGATCACAAAAATACATGGCATACACCCTTGGAAAGATGGCATGGCAGAAACAGGATTATGAAGGCATCTTGGTGAGCTTGATTCACCGACCACAAAGCAATTCATGACAAAACAAGCATACCTACAGCAAGATGGCATGTTTATGAAGCTATCCATGGCAATAGCAAGTACATAGCATGTATGGATCAAATACGACAACCTTGGCAAAATTGAATATCATGTAAACAATCTGCCAGGAACATATTATAGCAAAAGTAGAGCAAGATTAAGACATGCTCTCGCACTCCATAATTACAAACAAGGGTATGGATGGATAGAGCACAACTATATCTACAAAACATCCTTACTTAACATACCCAAAAGAAGCATAGATCTCTCTGTAGACACATGGATACATGACAACAAAATAACAGCAGTAACAGACGGTGAAAATCCTAAGTCCCTGAAAACAGAAACATCATGAAGCCTAGTTTGCATGCTTGTACTAGTCACCACATAGATCACAAAAATACATGGCATACACCTCTGTAAAGATAGCATGGCATAGATCAAAACACCTGTAGAGCTCATGCCCATAAGATGCACACATCAATTGCAACAAAAATAACAAGTCACCAAGTTCTGATAAGTAACAGCAGTTAACAGCATATAGCACTCTTGCACAAGAGATTTGTGCGTCAAGCTGGACTCCAATGAACAAGTCATAATGGAACAAAATGAAGAGCATCTCGAGACAAATATTTCGACATATTACACGCATGAAACGGAGCAGTATGCACGGAGTTATGATGCGATGAACAGGAGCATATAATGTAAAAATATCCGGGACAGAGAATTTCGGGGGAGGGGAGAAGTCAACCTCCGGTGGATCTAGGGTTCGGGCCGGCTCGGATCGAGGACGGCCGGAGCTCGCGCCGGAGCAGAGGCGGCGGCCGGCGGAGGAGAGGAGGGAGACGGCGAGGGAGAGCTCGGGGGAGACGGGGCCACGGCGACGCGGTCGTCGCCGGAGGCAGCGACGGGACGGCGGGGA
>NC_057802.1:468483693-468485029 GCF_018294505.1 Triticum aestivum | reverse complement strand
CGGGGCAGCCACGTGGCGCCCTCTGGTAGGCTGCGGGCGGCGGCGGCGATGTGTCCGGTGGCGGCGGAGGCGATTTGATCTAGGGTTTCGCCCGAATTTCGGAGGGGGAGGTGTTTTTATAGGTAGAGGGAGCTAGGAGACTCCAAATGGAGTGCGGTTTTCGCCCACACGATCGTGATCGAACGACCGAGATCATGGAGGGGACATAGGTGGGTTTTGGGCTGTTTGGAGGGGGGTTTAGCTGCAACACACAAAAGGACTTTGCGGTTACCCGGTTAACCGTTGGAGCATCAAACGACCTCCAAATGGAACGAAACTTGACAGGTGGTCTACCGGTGGTATACCAAGGCCACTTGGCAAGACTCGGTCCATTCCGAGAACGTTCAACACCCGCTCACGAAAAGAAACAAGAGGGGGGCGCCGGTGCATGTGGGAGTACCGGATTGCAAAACGGACAACGGGCAAAATGCTCGGATGCATGAGACGAACACGTATGCAAATGAGATGCACATGATGACATGATATGAGATGCATGACATGAAAAAAATACAAAACGAAAAACAAAACCCGACCACGAAGGGAATATCATAACACATAGCCGAAAATGGCAAGAGTTGGAGTTACAAATATGGAAAGTTACAACCGGGGTGTTACATATGTGCCCGTAGATTTCATTGTTCTAGTTATAGATTGCAATCCTACATCTCCTATTATTCTTGGTAGACCTTTCCTTAGAACGATTGGTGCAATTATTGATATGAAAGAAGGAAACATTAGATTTCAATTTCCGTTAAGGAAAGGCATGGAACACTTTCCAAGAAAGAAAATTAAATTGCCTTATGAATCTATTATGAGATCCACTTATGGATTGCATGGCAAAGATGATAACACTTAGATCTATTTGCGTTTTATGCCTAGATAAGGGCGTTAAACAATAGCGCTTGTTGGGAGGCAACCCAATTTTATTTTTGTTTTTGCTTTTTAGGTTCTGTTTTACAATAAAAATTTCATCTAGCCTCTGGTTAGATGTGGTTTTGTGTTTTAATTAGTGTTTGTGCCAAGTAAGACCTTTGGGATAGCTTATGGTAATAGTTGATTTGATCTTGCTGAAAAAACAGAAACTTTGCGCTCAGTCCCAGAATTTTTAAAAATCACAGAAGCGTCGAAAAATTCTGAATTTTTTACAGTAGATTGATATACAGATTGCCTAGGGCGTCCTAATGTTTCAGGATTTTTGGAGTTACAGAAGTATGCGAACTATTCAGATTACTACAACCTGTTATGTTTTTGACAGATTCTGTTTTTCGCGTGTTGTTTGCTTATTTTGATGCATCTA
>NC_057802.1:468478093-468483505 GCF_018294505.1 Triticum aestivum | reverse complement strand
CCATGGAAAAGTTGGAATACAGTAGATATTACATCAATATAAGTAAAGAATGAGTTCACAACAGTACCAAAAGTGGTGATTTATTTTCTTATACTAACGAAGCTTACAAGATTTTCTGTTGAGTTTTGTGTTGTGAAGTTTTCAAGTTTTGGGTAAGGATTTGATGGACTATGGAATAAGGAGTGGCAAGAGCCTAAGCTTGGGGATGCCCAAGACACCCCAAGGTAATAGGATGTCAAGAGCCTAAGCTTGGCGATGCCCCGGGAAGGCATCCCCTCTTTCGTCTTCGTCTATCGGTAACTTTACTTGAGGCTATATTTTTATTCACCACATGATATGTGTTTTGCTTGGAGCGTCTTGTATGATTTGAGTCTTTGCTTTTTAGTTTGCCACAATCATCCTTGATGTACACACCTTTTGGGAGAGACACGCATGAATCGTGATTTATTAGAATACTCTATGTGCTTCACTTATATCTTTTGAGCTGGGCAAATTTGCTCTAGTGCTTCACTTATATCTTTTTAGAGCACGGTGGTGGTTTTATTTTATAGAAATTGATGAACTATCGCACTTCACTTATATTATTTGGAGAGTCTCTAAACATCATGGTAATTTTCTTTGGTTATAAAATTAGTCCTAATATGATAGGCATCCAAGAGGGATATAATAAAAACTTTCATATAAAGTGCATTGAATACTATGAGAAGTTTGATTCCTTATGATTGTTTTGAGATATGAAGATGGTGATTTTAGAGTCATGCTAGTAAGTAGTTGTGAATTTGAGAAATACTTGTGTTAAGGTTTGTGAGTCCCGTAGCATGCACGTATGGTGAACCGTTATGTAACAAAGTAGGAGCATGAGATGTTTTTTGATTGTCTTCCTTATGAGTGGCGGTAAGGGACGAGCGATGGTCTTTTCCTACCAATCAATCCCTCTAGGAGCATGTGCGTAGTACTTCGTTTCGATGACTAATAGATTTTTGCTATAAGTATATGAGTTCTTTATGGCTAATGTTGAGTCCATGGATCATATGCACTCTCACCTTTCTGCCATTGCTAGCCTCTCTTGTACGCAACTTTCGTCGGTGCCATAACCCACCACATATCCTTCCTCAAAACAGCCACCATACCTACCTATTACGGCATTTCCACATCCATTCTGAGATATATTGCCATGCAACTTTTCCGTCGTTCCGTTTATTATGACACACATCATTATTGTCATATTGCTTTGCATGATCATGTAGTTGACATCGTATTTGTGGCAAAGCCACCGTTCATCATTTTTTTATACATGTTGCTCTTGATTCATTGCAAATCCCGGTACACCGCCGGAGGCATTCATATAGAGTCATATTTTGTTGTAGCATCGAGTTGTAATTTTTGAGTTGTAAGTAAATAGAAGTGTGATGATCTTCATTATTATAGCATTGTCCCAGCTGAGGAAAAAAAGAGAGGCCAAATAAAAAAGAGAAGGCCTAAAAAAATGAGAGAAAAGGAGAGAAGGGACAATGTCACTATCCTTTTTTCCACACTTGTGCTTCAAAGTAGCACCATGATCTTCATGATTAAGAGTCTCCTATATTGTCACTTTCATATACTAGTGGGAACTTTTCTTTATAGAACTTGGCTTGTATATTCCAATGATGGGCTTCCTCAAAACGCCCTAGGTCTTCATGAGCAAGCAAGTTGGATGCACACCCACTTAGTTTTCTTTTTGAGCTTTCATAAACTTATAGCTCTAGTGCATCCGTTGCATGGCAATCCCTACTCACTCACATTGATATCTATTGATGGGCATCTCCATAGCCCGTTGATACGCCTAGTTGATGTGAGACTATCTCCCTCTTTTTGCCTTCTCCACAACCACCGTCTATTCCACCTATAGTGCTATGTTCATGGCTCACGCTCAAGTATTGCGTGAAAGTTGAAAAGGTTTGAGAACATCAAAAGTATGAAACAATTGCTTGGCTTGTCATCGGGGTTGTGCATGATTTAAATGTTTTGTGTGATGAAGATGGAGCATAGCCAGATTATATGATTTTGTAGGGATAAGCTTTCTTTGGCCATGTTATTTTGAGAAGACATAATTATTTTGTTAGTATGCTTGAATTATTATTGTTTTTATGTCAATAATAAACTTTTGTTTTGAATCTTACGGATCTGAACATTCATGCCACAATAAAGAGAATTACATGGATAAATATGTTAGGTAGCATTCCACATCAAAAATTCTGTTTTTATCATTTACCTACTCGAGGACGAGCTGGAATTAAGCTTGGGGATGCTTGATACATCTCCAACGTATCTATAATTTTTGATTGTTCCATGCTACACTACCACAGGTTGCTGCTAACGCGACACTACGATCAGAGACCCTTTGACGAAACTGTGTGCGATGCCATAATCGCAAACGGTGGTCTAAAATAACTGTGAAAAAGGTGCAAAACGTTTGCGATGGAGGATGCATCAAACACGGTTCAGATTTTAGTTGCGTGTGCGATGCAGGGCATACAGTTCAGCTTAATTAACTGTTTGCGATGAGGAGGAACAAATGAAACGGGCAGCCAGATGAAGGTGTGTGCGATGTACATCATACGGTTCACTCGGATGAACTGTTTGTGATTAGGCAACACAAAAGAAATGGCCAGCTCGATCAAGGTGTGTGCGATGTACATGTGACACCCCCGATTCAATCGTACACTAATCATGCACGCAAATGTGTACGATCAAGATCAGGGACTCACGGGAAGATATCAGAACACAACTCTACAACATAAATAAGTCATACAAGCATCATAATACAAGCCAGGGGCCTCGAGGACTCGAATACAAGTGCTCGATCATAGACGAGTCAGCGAAAGCAACAATATCTGAGTACAGACATAAGTTAAACAAGTTTGCCTTAAGAAGGCTAGCAAAAAGTAGCAATGATCGAAAAGGCAAGGCCTCCTGCCTGGGACCTCCTAACTACTCCTCGAAGCCGAACTCCATGTAGAATCATCCTCGGGATCTCTAGCTCCTGGACTCCAGCATCTGGTTGCGACAACCAGGTATAGAAAGGGGAAAAGAGGGAGAAAAGCAACCGTGAGTACTCATCCAAAGTACTCGCAAGCAAGGAGCTACACTACATATGCATGGGTATATGTGTAAAGGGCCATATCGGTGGACTGAACTGCAGAATGCCAGAATAAGAGGGGGATAGCTAATCCTGTCGAAGACGACGCTTCTGGCAGCCTCCATCTTGCAGCATGTAGAAGAGAGTAGATTGAAGTCCTCCAAGTAGCATCGTATAGCATAATCCTACCCGACGATCCCCTCCTCGTCGCCCTGTTAGAGAGCGATCACCGGGTTATATCTGGCACTTGGAAGGGTGTCTTTTATTAAGTATCCAGTTCTAGTTGTCATAAGGTCAAGGTACAACTCCGGGTCGTCCTTTTACCGAGGGACACGGCTATTCGAATAGATAAACTTCCCTGCAGGGGTGCACCACATAACCCAACACGCTCGATCCCATTTGGCCGGACACACTTTCTTGGGTCATGCCCGGCCTTGTAAGATCAACACGTCGCAGCCCCACCTAGGCTCAACAGAGAGGTCAGCACGCCGGTCTAAACCCTATGTGCGCAGGGGTCTGGGCCCATCGCCCATTGCACACCTGCATGTTGCGCACGCGGCCGGAAGCAGACCTAGCCCCCTTAATACAAGCGCGAGCTTACGGTCCAATGCGGCGCGCGCCACTCAGTCGCTGACGTCAAAAAGAGCTTCGGCTGATACCACGACGTCGAGTGCCCATAACTATTCCCGCGTAGTTGGTTAGTGCGTATAGACCAAATGGCCAGACTCAGATCAAATACCAAGATCTCGTTAAGCGTGTTAAGTATCCGCGAACGCCGACCAGGGCCAGGCCCACCTCTCTCCTAGGTGGTCTCAACCTGCCCTGTCGCTCCGCCATAAAGTAACAGTCGGGGGCCGTCAGGAACCCAGGCCCACCTCTACCGGGATGGAGCCACCTGTCCTTTCAGCCCCCTCATCAGAATCACTTGCAGGTACTCAATAAGCCGACCCAACTTTAGTCACCACATGTGTCAAGTATATAAGGTATATAGTATATACCCGTGATCACCTCCCGAAGTGATCACGGCCCAGTAGTATAGCATGGCAGACGGACAAGAGTGTAGGGCCACTGATGGAACACTAGCATCCTATACTAAGCAGTAGGATAGCAGGTAAGGGTAACAACTGTAGCAACAATGACAGGCTATGCATCAGGATAGGATTAACGGAAAGCAGTAACATGCTACACTACTCTAATGCAAGCAGTATAGAGAAGAATAGGCGATATCTGGTGATCAAGGGGGGGCTTGCCTGGTTGCTCTGGCAAGAAGGGTTCGTCGTCGATGTAGTCGATCACAGGGGTACCGACATCGGTCTCAGGGTCTACCGGAAAGAAGTAACGAAGGGGGAACACAATAAATAACAGAGCAATCAAAGCATCACAAAGCATAACATGGCAATATGATGTGCCGGGTGTGACCTAACGTATGGCTACACGATAAAGGTGAAGGGGGAATTCAACCGGGAATGTATTCCCGGTTCCGGACCTGTATCAAACAGATGACCGGAGGGGGAATGTTCCATGTTCAGCATGCTAGGGGCACGTGAGAGATGAACGGACCGCGTATTCGGATTTGTTGGATTTTTTTGAGCAACTTTCTTGTAGAAAGTATTTTCATCCGAGATACGGATTATTTTTATATGATTTTCTAAATATTTAATCATTTAAGGATTTTTTTAATCATTTTAAACCAACATTATCCAGAATAGTAAAAGATGACGTCAGCATGACATCATGCTGACGTCAGCAGTCAACTGTGCAGTTGACTGGGTCAACTACGTGTGGGTCCCGCATGTCATACACTACTTAGTTTAATTAGGGTTTAGCTAATTAATTACTATTTAATTAAATTAACTAATTAATTAGATTAATTTAAACAAGATTAATTAACTTAATTAATTTAGTTAATTAATTAATTAAATTTATTTTTATTATTTGCTTTATTTATATTATTGTTTATTATTTTTAGTTCCTTTTTTTGTTCTGGGCGTGGGGCCCATATGTCATAGGCCCAAGGCCTTAACGGGGCGGGTGCTAGGCGGCTGAAGCGGGCGCTGGGCGCAACCCGTCTGACAGGGCGCTCACCCGATCCAGCCGCGGGGCAGGGCGCAGCGGGGCACCGGCGCCAGCGCCAGGGGGTGAAGCGAGGAAGGCGGAGCAGTTGGGGGTGGCGGAGGACGCCGTTCGCGGCCAGAGGTCCGCGGCGGGCGCGGAGCAAGGCCACGACAGGCGCGGGCCTCAGTGGCCAGAGCAGGGGAGGCGCGCGGGGCACCTTGGTGCGCGTCGGCGCACGC